>NC_056727.1:1141256363-1141389185 GCF_019279795.1 Protopterus annectens | reverse complement strand
TATCACTTTTCTGTAGCTTACTCCCCTGGACAGAACCAAGACCAGTAGGAAGTCTGATCAGCTTTTGTAGCTTACTCCTGGAGTACAAGGAAAAGCAATTTCAAACAGACTATTTCAAAATGGATTGGGCATTGCATCAGATTCTGTTATTCCTTCCATGGAAAGAGTGTACCAGCCAATGTCAGACCACACTCCACCAGAGCTACAGCCACCTCTACAGCATTCTTGGGAGGGTGCCTACAAAAGACATTCTAGAAGCTGCTACATGGAGCTCCATGCATACATTCTCCAAACACTACAACCTCCTTTATATTCCAGATCCAGAGCAGGCTTTGCTTGGCAGTCCTGCAGGGATTGATAGCTACACCATCCTTTTCCTAGAGCATACCACCTCCCCAGCTAAGCTATGGTATTCAACCCATATGTTATGACTGCAGTTGCATTCTTGAAGGACATAGTACAGTTTTGTACCTACCATAAATGTAGATGCCCGATAGATATGCAACTGCAGTCGGGTTTTCCCTCCCTCTTTCCCCTCTATGCCTTGGGTCCACTCCTATCCCTATTATCCTTAGCTGGGGATATCTGTTATGGTGTATCTGTTTATTGCTTATTTATTGTCTGGAAACCTATTTTTGTCTTCCAATTTGATTACAGCCTTCATTGGAGGGCACCTGGCATTTGGGGCAAGAAACACTGAAGAAGATGGCGTCGGCTGATGCTTATATACTCCAGCCGCTCTGACGTCGGAGAGAAATGCGACATCAGCCGACGTCGGACCCAGACTTTGGAATTCGGCCGACCGAGGGCTGCCTGAGGCAGGACAACCCATATGTTATGACTGCAGTTGCATATCTATCGGACATCTACATTTATGGCAGGTACAAAACTGTACTTTTCTGACAGACCACAGAGGGGCAAATACAGATGCCCAAGGGGCAGAGGTCAGTCACAAGGCCCTTACAAACCTCGCCGATGGGGTGCCGCTACCCAGAAAAGAGGAGAAGACAGGCCCTAAGCTACCAGAAGACAAACACAATGACTTAACCCTCAAACTGCCAAGCAAATCTCTCTTGGCAGCTCCCTTGGGAGGAAAACTAGCACTTTTTGCAGACAACTGGCACATCATCACAAAAGACAAATGGGTCCTAGACATTGTCTCACAAGGATACAGATTCCATTTTCACACCTTAACAAGGATAAAAGGAATGCCAAACCTGCCACCAAATCATTGGGCAGAGACACAAAAACAAATTACAGCTCTCATGGACATGAGAGCCATTCAGCAGGTACCTACACAGGAGCAAGGACAAGGATTTTACTCAAGACACTTTCTAGTCCCCAGAAAGGACAAAGCATGGAGACCCATTCTGGACCTTTCAATTCTAAACACCTATTTGCTAGTACCCAAATGCAAGATGCTAACACTACAGCAGCTTCTTCCCATGTTGGCTAGTAACGTTGGACCTCAAGGAGGCATATCTGCATGTCCCTGTCAGACAAAATTGCAGAAGATACCTCCATTTCATTGCAGGTTCAACCCATTATCAATTCTCTGCACTGCCCTTTGGTTTATCTACTGCGCCCAGGGTCTTCACAAAATGCCTTGCACCAGTAATTGCATACTGCAGACAAAGAGGAATTCAAATATACCCATACCTGGATAACTGCCTTATTCAAGCAGAAAGCAAGGACATTCTTTTACATCTGGCGTTTGTCAAACCCCTTCTAAGTTGCCTAGGGTACACAGTAAACGAAAAGAAATCAAAACTAGTGCCTTCACAGAACATAATATTCCTGGGTGCCAGCTTGAATACAACGGCCCACATGGCTTATCTCATGCCAGACCAGCAAAAACAACTGACTCAATACTTCAAAATAATGGCAACAAAGACCCAACTTCCTGCAAGAAAAATTCTGCAGGCCTTGGGATTTATGGCAACTTGCATACCACTAATACCATTTGCAAAACTGCATATGAGGAAATTACAATGGTACCTGAAAAGCGTATGGAATCAACACAGCCACAGCTTGGAAACAATGATACAACTCATTCCCTGCCTTCAAAAGGAGTTTCTGTGGTGGGCACAGGCATGTCACCTCAACAAGGGTCAGCCTTTTACCTTACTCACAGCCAGGCAAACTATAACAGATGCATCGGACTATGCTTGGGGAGCACACATGGCAGGACAGTGCATTCAAGGCAAATGGACTACAGATCAAAGGCATCTGCACATCAATCAAAAATAAATGCTAGCTGTACAGAATGCCCTAAGAGCTTTCAAGGACCTCTTACACCCAGGACAACTAATAATAAAGACAGACAATACCCCAGTAATGTAGTACATAAACAGCCAGGGGGGGGGGGTACACATCATACCCTCTTGCAGGCAAGCAATGACCTTGTGGAACACAGCACTGACTTACCAAGTTCAATTACAAGCACAATTCCTGCCAGGAAAGAAAAACACATTGGCAGACGACCTAAGCAGAAACATCATGGATCCCCACGAGTGGAAACTGGATCCACAAGTATTTGCAATGATAACTCAAAAATGGGGACGCCCACACATAGATCTGTTTGCCAATCCCCAAAACTACCAACTTCAAAAATTTTGCACAAGGACATACCACCCACAAGCTTGGAAAGTGGACGCCCTCACATTCAGTTGGAAAACATTGACAGTGTATGCCTTCTCTCCACTGCCTCTTCTAGCAAAGGTGCTGCTGAAAGTCAGATTAGAGAGGCCACAAATGATACTCATTGCTCCAGACTGGCCACGCCAGCACTGGTATCCTGTACTACGGAACATGGCCCACGGCCCACCATGGATTTTACCACAAATTCCTCATCTGCTCACCCAGCAGAACAGTCAGATTTTACCAGCCAGCACAAGACTTTACATCTGGCTGCATGGCAAATCACCTAAACAACCAGCCAACTCCTATATAAAGCTGTTATGGATGTCATTCTGAAGGCCAGGAGGCCCAGCACTAGGAAAGCCTATTCAGACAAATGGAAAAGATTTTGCGCCTAGAACCAGGCTAAAGGCCAAAATCCCCTTGATCCAGACATTCCTCAGATTCTACAATATTTAACTGAGATGTTGCACAAAGGACTTTCCTTTTCATGTATTAAGATCCACTCCTCAGCGATTTCAGCTCACTACAACACGGATCCTTCTTTATTTTCACATCCACTCCTAAGAAAGTACCTCAGAGGGGCCAAGAACATAAGACCGCCCAGGAAAGACCAACACCAACTTGGGATCTCAACTTTGTTCTGGAAAAGCTTACACTGCTGCCTTTTGAACCAGCTTTCTCAGCTGATTTAAAGTTGCTATCATGGAAAACTGCCCTGCTACTAGCAATAACCTCAGCTAGAAGAGTCTCAGAGCTACAGGCACTAATGGCAGTGGAGCCTTTCCTCATTTTTCATCAAGACAGTGTCTCTCTACGAACTAACCCTTCCTTTATGCCAAAGGTGGTATCAAGTGTGGCCCTAAACCAAACCATTCATTTACCCACCTTTTTCCCAAACCCCCAGAACAAAGGAGAAAGACTCCTGCACTCCTTGGACATTCACAGGCAACTATGTTACTACTTGGATATAACTAAGGCTTTCAGAAAATCTGACCAGCTCTGTATCCTATGCTACAGCATCACAAGGAAAACCTATCTCAAAACAGACCATTTCAAAATGGACAGGACATTGTATAAATTTCTGCTACACTCATCATGGGAAACCGGTTCCTGCTAGCATTAGGTCCCACTCCACCAGGGCTACAGCTACATCTACAGCCTTTCTCAGGGGGGTACCAACCAAGGATATTCTGGAAACTGCAACTTGGAGTTCAGTGCACACCTTCACCAAACACTATCACTTACCCCTATACTCTGACTAATGCTGCTTTGCCACTGCAGTTTTGCAGGGCCTACTAGCTTCTTCAAACCCTGTTTAACTCCACCACCCATCCTTAGCTTTGGGATTCAACCCAAGTGTGATGACTGCAGCAGGGTAACACGATGAACATAGTACAGTTTTGTACCTACCATAAATGTAGATGTTCGAGTGTTCACCCTGCTGCAGTCCAGGTTACCCTCCCTCCATCCCCTCTGACCTAGCTGAACCTTTCTATGCCTTTCTGTCTGATACAACCTTTGTGGTGTATTTGCTTATAGCTGAAGGTATGCTTTGTATGTTCTTTACATGTTTTATTGGCAATATGTAGTGACCTCCTATTGGGGGGCACCTGATATCTGGGGCAAAAAAACTGAAGAAGATGGCGTCGGATTCCTCTTATATACCCCTGGCACACTGACGTCAGGGAAGAAGCGACAGCAACTGACGCCGGACCAAGACTTTGGAACTCTGGCCGACTGCGGGACCACCTGACGGCAGGATAACCCAAGTGTGATGACTGCAGCAGGGTGAACACTCTAACATCTACATTTGTGGTAGGTGCAAAACTGTACTTTGTGCTTGAATATTGCCAGGGATGAGATTCGCTTTTGTGTGGATGGGGAGTCTGTTCCATAGCAGCGATATCCTGTGCAGGAGGTACCTGTCCCTCCCAACCATTCTGCTGATGTTGCAGAAGAGGTTTAGCTCTCTAGGTTGAGTATTTCTGATGACATTTGGCATGATGATGTACAGTAAATCCATCAGTAATGGGTCGGAGGATGCTTGTATGCCAGACACAGGTCACCTCTTAGTCTGTAGGATATCAAGTATAGTAACGGGTTTGAGACAGTCCATGTAGGAAACATTGCTTAGAGCTTGTTTCCTTTTAGTAAAGTATCTTTGTGGGTGTCCCAGTTGTTGCATGTGTCTGGATAAGTCCATATGTTCTTCGTGTTTCACTGAATCTCTATCAGAGGGGGGTAGGTTTTTTGGCTGTAGAGGCCTTTACACCCTTGGGACCCTGAGAAATAGTCTCGGGATCAGCAGCAGGATTTTTGAATAGAAATTTGTGAGAGTCAGGAACCCTGTAATATCTGTCTGGTTTACTAGGGGCCGGAGGCAGGGAATCGGGAGCCATGCATGATTCCGAAAACACATCATCAACAATGTCTAATACAGGATGTATTGCCAAAGGCCTGTGCTGAGGAAGATAAGAAGGAAATCCCTAAGCCTCTTTTTTGATTCAGAGAAGTCCTGACTCTCCCAGTGAAAATGTTCCCTTAAAGTATGCAAAGTCTCTCCAAAAGAGTAATCCTCAGGAGGAGATGCAGATGGGACGGATTCCTCTGCATCAGAATCCTCATAGGATGGAATAGAAAATTCATGATCATAAGAGGAATCAGAAGAAATGGAAACCTGATCTGAAGATTCATAATCAGTGCCTTGCCTAGGCCTCTTAGCAGGGGTGGGGTTGGGAACCCCTGATCAAGGTAATTAAATCCTCAGCCATTGTGATTATCTGTTTTTTAGGCATAGGGGCCTGAGCATGTGGCTCATGCATCATTTTTTTAGGCATAGAAGATGTTTTTGACCTTGTTTTTGTTGCTGACGTCGGTTTAATATAAAAATGTTGAGACCTGAAAACACCCTCAGAAGCCGGTGCCTCCTCAGCGGCTCTGGACCCATCCAAGGGAGAGACATCCGCGGGTTCAATACTCTGAGAATCTCGCGACATACCGGACTCTGAATGGGTCTCGGTAGAGGCCTGCGACTCAAAAGTAGCAGGTATCAGGGGCTGTGAAAGCGCCTCACTGAGTACCGGCGAACCGGCGACTGGCTTAGGAGAAGTTTCGTTGTTGGTTTTGGACCTCAGTGGTCTGTCTCTGTCTTTTTCTTTGCGTTTTTTGTGAATTCCAGTAGTCGGATTGCCAACTGACGACATTTCAGGATAATTAAATCTTGAACCAAAATATTTAATAGTGCATTGGTTAAATCTAGCACAAAATCGACAGCAAGGCACATTGTGATCTGGGCCTAGGCAAGTAATACAGTACAAATGAAAATCTTATTGAGGTATTTGCTTCCCACAAGTAATGCAATTATTAACTTTTCTGACATCGGTAAGGAGCAAGAAAAAGTTTCCCCAACGGGGTACTTGGCTTTAGTTTGAAGACTTCGGTTCTGAAACTTGAACACGAAAATTTCAGGAGTTGGCTGACCAGCACTTGCAAACTGCTTCTGCTTTGGGCACCGCGCGACAAGAAAGACAGAATAAAATGGTGTCGGCTGCATGTTTTATACCCCTGACGACCTGACGTCATGGAAGAGGATATAAATAAAAAAAAAAAAAAAAAAAAAAAAAAAAAACATAGGCAGGAAAATTAGAAAAAACTATGAACGCCACACCGACACGCTGGTAACTGGTGAAAAGCTTCTTCTTTATTGCACTCTGGTACCTCGGCCTTCGCCTTCTCAAGGAATACATTTAATTTGTGTTTCACCACACCTTATAAATCATTGACTTAATGCTTTAGTGCCAATCAAAACACTCAATCATGCACTTAAACAATTATATACTTAAACAATCCATCACTCAGCCAACCCATTTCATTTCTTCTCACAAAATAAGAAACTTGAACCATACAACAAAACAAAGGAACTGAAAATGGCATGAAAATGTATGTATATTAAAAATATTTGAAATGTATATAGGTATATTCTTTCTCATTGCTGAATTATATTATATAACTTCGTTTCATTTGTACTTAATGCAACTCATGCCACTTATGAAAGAATAACTGTACCAAATAGGGTGTTCTTTTTTCTTTTCATTATATCACTTACTACATGTATCATGAATGGCATAAATCAAATTTTTAAACTATGTCCCCCTACATAAAAAAATTTTTTTCAAATGCCTTTCAAAAATGCCTAATACATTATGTGCCTAATGGCAACATCTTTCTTCATGATTGCATGAATGCAAATAAACAAAAAATGTATATGCCCTATACAAATAATTAATGTTAATCGAAATTTGCTGCTATATTTACTTTATTACATAAAAACTATACTGCATATTCATCATTATTGCCTTAGCAAAATTTACATATCTAAATTCATGCCATTAGGAGCAAGAGTTTTGAAGTTCAGGATGAATTTAGACTCCATTTCTAATAGTTTCTTGTTAACTCCAGTGTCCCCTTCTGTACTAATTGGCCTTCCTAATACACAAAATATAAATCCTTCCGCTGACCCATTGTGGAAGTCTGTGAAATGTTTAGCCACTGGGCTATCTTGTCTACTATGCCGAATGTCTCCTAGGTGTTCCATTATTCTTAACTTGACTTTTCTGGAAGTTTGCCCCACATACCATTTGTGACACCCACAACCAATGATGTATACCACTCCTCCCGAGTTACAGTCATAATATTCCAAAGCCCTGTATTTCTTGTTGTTAATCTTTGTGCCATCTAGGTTCATCACTCTACTGCAGACCTTGCATTTCCCGCATTTGTATGTCCCTACCTTTGATGTGTTAATATTTCTCCTTAAAAAATTCCTAGTGTTTAGGATCTCCTTAAGGTTAGGATATCTGCCATAAGAGAAGATGATTTTGCTAGGAAAAAATGTTCCTACTCTATCATCTCCCAGAACCAATGGCCACAAACTGAGCACTGTATCCCTCAATACTTCGGAAAATTGAGAAAATTTGGTGACAAAAAACAATTTGTCCTGTTCGATGGCTTCTGCTTCATTGTTAGCCAACCAAATGGACTTGGACCCTTGACCACCTAAACTTCTTTTTCTAACCAAATTTTCCTCATAACTCTCAGAGTTCTTGGGCACTGGAAGACCCAATTCCTTTTCCACATTCCTTCTAGCAGAACGAACTATGGCCCCTTGGTAACCCCTTGACTTCAATTTATTTTCTATTTTGTCAAACTCTCTTCCCAACAAACTCAAATCAGAAATGTTAGATCCAATGCGCTTGAACTCACCTGTGGGCAATGCATTTATTAATAGCCCACTATGCATGCTTGAGGCATGCAAAAAATTATCTGCAGCTGTTTCTTTATAGAAGGGTCTATGCTGGATCCTATTGTTCGAATCCACATAAAATTCAACATCCAGATACTGGATATTACTGCCCCCCTTAATGTAAGTGAAGTCCAAGCCATAGGGATTTCCTTTAATTTCCGAAATGAATGTATCGAAATCCAAGGGATCCCCTTTACATAAAAACAAAAGGTCGTCAATAAATCGTCTATATTTGACTACCTTAGTCCTGTAAAAATTGTTAGTGTAAATAATAGAATTTTCAAAAAAGGCCATGAAGAGAATAGCATAAGAAGGGGCAAAAGGTGCCCCCATAGCAGTCCCTTCATTCTGCAAGATATGTTTCCCCTCAAACTCAAAGCAGTTGTGAGTTAGGCAAAATTCCAACAGTTGTACAATATAGTTGGTTCTTGGGCCTTCACCTAGCATTCTCTCTACCGACATCAAACCCCAAAATGTATTGATGCTTGTATATAGAGACTTGACATCGACACTTGCCCAATAAAAATCCTGTTCCCATGACATATCTTTTACTTCAATACAGACTTCTCTGGTGTTTTTAACATGTGCCTGCACTTTATAAAGATGTTGTTTTAACACCGAGTCTAGAAACAATCCCACATTTTGCAAAAATGAACCTCTCCCAGAAACTATGGGGCGACCGGGTGGGTTTTCCACGTTTTTGTGGATTTTTGGGATGATGAAAAACCTTGCGTTCCTTGGATTTTTTCTATGCATCATCTTCACATCTTTAGACGTGAAAAAACCCAAACGCTCGCCTCTTTCCAAAATTTCTAATAGTGCAGAATTGAAATCCTTTAGCATGTTAGAAGATAACCTGGAATAGATTTTTACATCATCTAGCAACTCTAGGGCCATCCTATTATACCTATCCCTGGGTAAAATCACCCAATTACCCCCTTTGTCAGCTTGTGTAAACACGAATTGTTCATTAGATTTTTTCATGCTTAACAAAGCATCCCATTCCTTTTTATTCAAATTGTAAGATTTTTTACCTCTAATGAACATTTCATGCTTGTACTCCAATTGCTTAAATAATGTCTTCTCAAATAGCAATAGTGCCGCACTATTTCTGGGAGCATTGAATTTACTTTCATGGGGCATCCTCGGCATGTCAAATCTCCCATAACCAGTGTAAAACCCATCAATGTTCATATTACATACATTTTCTTCAGTTGCAAAAATATCAACCAAATCATTCTGGTGTAAAGAAATGTCCATGAGTGAACTGTCCAAAACAGAGTCCATGGAAGTGTTCAAACTCTGTTCCAACCCCCTTTCCAACAGCCTGCTGGTTTTGTTTTCTTCAAAAAACACCCTTAAGTGCAATTTTCTACAAAATGACTTGACATCCGACAGAATGTCAGATAAAGAAGGGAAACGGGTTGGAACGAACTTCGGCCCCTTCAACAACACGTTTCTACTTTCAGTTGAAATGTCACAAGTAGAATGGTTCAAAATGCGGTTAGACTCACCTTCTGTAGATGAAACCGCTGGGCCAATCACACTTTCGTGGTTCGATGCCAATGCCTCACCCCCAACCAAACCATTACTGCTGACAAAAGTTGTAAAAACGTTGGAACCAGAATTGTAGGAGCCAATTGACTCGTCGTTATCTTCTATTACTTTTGTTTTGAAAACGGCGCCCTTTCCCCTTGTTCTGTGTGACATTCTGTGTGGAACTTTGGTTTGAAACCTCTGCCACATCCGACACCCTGGACTCCACTTCTTGAGTAGAATTCAAATTCTCAAACGAAACACTTTTTCTCCCTGTCGACTCCATTTCCACTGATGAAAAAGTGGAATCCCCGACTGAATCACTCCTAGCCTGACTCCTGACGTCACGTCTGGTTCCGCGCTTTCTTTTAAAGCTGTATTGCCATGAGAAAATCTTGCCAGACTCATGGTCTTTAATGTCTCTGGAAAGCTTGTTTTTTTTACGTGTGATGACCTCCGATTCTACTTTAGACACTCTGGTTTTAATATCTGACATGTTATCTTCAAAAATATTGCTCGAACTTTCACGGATCAATTCCTTCTGTAATTGCAGAATTGATGTACGAACTCTGTCAAGTACTCTCTCATTTCTTCTAATGAGAATGCCAAGCCAACTAATTGTACACTTCAATGAAACTGCCTTCCATTCTGCCGATAAATCTGCTTCCTTGTCTCCAAACTCATAGGCAGGTAAACGTTCTACCCGTAAACCCCTTGGAGTTATGTTCAGGCTAATATACTTCTCCAGTAATTTGATATCGTAATAAGTAGTCACTTCCTTTATCATAGCCTTTTCTAGTTCATTATATTTGGAAGAACAATCAGTACTTGCCCTGCTCCAAGGATCACTGGATGCTATTTTTTCATCCCTCTCCTTCCACATAGAGATAAAATTGACCGGCTGATTTGATGGTGGAATTCCTGATTCCGTGCCTGCAGAAGCGTTCGTGGACATCATGAAAGTAAAAAAACATAGGCAGGAAAAATAGAAAAAACTATGAACGCCACACCGACACGCTGGTAACTGGTGAAAAGCTTCTTCTTTATTGCACTCTGGTACCTCGGCCTTCGCCTTCTCAAGGAATACATTTAATTTGTGTTTCACCACACCTTATAAATCATTGACTTAATGCTTTAGTGCCAATCAAAACACTCAATCATGCACTTAAACAATTATATACTTAAACAATCCATCACTCAGCCAACCCATGGAAGAGGAGACAGCAACCGACGCAGGACCCAAGACGTTGTTATTCGGGCCGACTGAGGGCAACCTGCCAGCAGATTACCCAAATGTAATGACTGCAACAGTGAATACACTTGGACAGCTACATTTATGGTAAGTGTACACAACTGTACTTTTCAAATTTCAAAATTCCACAACTTCGAACCTCTAAATACCGAAGCCCAAAAGATTGAAGTTGTGGAATCTCAAAAAAAAAAAACTAAAACAATAAAACAGCAGAAGTTACATTTTTGCAGGGGGGCAAGCCCCCCTGCACCCCAACACCCCTTGCTACGTAAATATACCAACTCTGAGATGAAGAGAACTGTAAAGTTCCCGTTCTGCACTGTACGGCGATCGCCATTGACAAGTTTCGAGATTCCACAACTTCGATGATCTGGGCTTCTGTATTTAGAGGTTCGAAGCGGTGGAATTTCGAAATTTGAAAGTGGACCCGTCTGGACAGATAAGAGGACGTAATACTCTGTGACCGGTGTAATGAGGGCTGAGTAAAGGGGGGGACAGTAACATCCATAGATCTAGACATAATCTCTTTGCTTATAACCTCTGCATTATAGAAGGACTTTCTTAAAATGGATACATGTTGGTCCATGAAAATCATTAAAGAGAACATCAGCAGGACTATAGTTAGCATTAATACTAACATCCTTTAGATGTTCCTGCATTCTTTTTTTTTTTTTTTTGTATTTTCAAAGGCTATAAACTACCTTTTCAGATTCATTAATAATTCTGAATAGTTTGAAACTTACCATTGATGTAAGAAAATTCTCTAACTACAAACTTAGATATGTTGCAACCTGAATTATTACAGAGGTGGGCACCCCAGTTTAGGCTGCACATCAGATCTAACAATTCTGCTATAGACTAGAAAATTGGAAATATTGTATCCCTCTTATATGAAAAGACAGGAGAAACAGAAAAAATTCCTATGCCAAGCAGTATCCATCAAAATCTGCCATGCCCTTTTCACATCCTTATTTACAGAATTAGAAAATAATTTGTATTCAGAAATATAAAAACGTTTTTGAACTTCAGAAACTATTTTTTTAAACACCTTTATTAAAATATCATTTAATATGTAGGCACACATTGATAGAGAAGAAGAAAAAACATCAGAATTGTTTCCTTTTCACACATTATTGTACGTTTTCTTTCTTTCTTTATAACAATTGTCTTTCAGTTCAACATTACAAAAGTCACTCAGTTCTTGCCTTCTGTTAAGTCTCACTCCTCCTCCTCCTGAACATTGTTATGCATGTATTGTTTCAACAACTTCTGTTTATTTCTTTGTAATGTGTTCCTTCTCTTTTCTAAAGATCTCTTACAATATTCAATACTTCAAACACAGTTGGTTTATATTTTGATTTCCATTTTCTAGTAATTGCTTTATTGGCAGCCAGCAGAATTAAACCTAACAAGGCCTTACTATGTGTTGGCAATTCAGATCCTGTCTCTCCCAGCTCAGTAGAATCATTTCCTTTGTTACCGCCATTTTTCCATCAATATTTCTGACAAAATAGTCTGTAGAGAGTTTTTTAAAATCTGCCAACTAGTATCCTGAAAAACATGTTCCCAGTTACCTTTGTCTTCCCTGTCTTACCTCAAGCATTTGCTGTCTACCTGAGGAAAAATTAAAGTGTGATTGGGATATAAAAGTAGGTAGGCAAACACTTTCAAGTAAAAATCCTAAATGTTCTGGAGTTTGTTGCTTACTTTCGAGCCATACACATATCCTCCCAGTGTTCCTCAGTACATCACTTTTTCAGTCTCTTCCCAATCTTTTCTAAACACCTCTGATAGATTCTTATAGTTAGCATGCAGTATTTTATATGCTTACTAATTATTCCTTTTTAACAGCAGCTTCTGTTCTAGAGTACTAAAAACTTTACTAGAGCAAGTCTATCACTTAGGATCTTCCTAGAGCTTCAGAAAAATAATTTAAGTACCTGTGGCAGTAATAATGAAACTCGTACATTTGATCCACACTAAGATCATGCACTTTCGCACTTTCTAATAAATTTTATTAACATCATGCATATTATATCCTCTTGACAAAATCATGGCCACCATTTTTACATCATCTTCCTGAAAATCATGCTGTTTGGTACATAGCTATTTTGCCCTACACTCCTACACAGTTTTCCACATGGCACAGACTTTAAGGTATGTGTAGGGCGAAATCTAGGACCACGCAAAGCTCTTGCTTTTATTTTGTTGTTTTATTATTAAATCCAACTTATTGTTTCCCCTAAATGTTAGGGCCTGAATACACAGACCAGAATGAATTTACAGATCCTAATCACTCTCTAAGGTTAGCTTTAGAGAGGGCTAGGGAGCTACTTTGATGTAGAATGGGAGCTTGGTCCATTGATAGGTGATCCTTTAAAAGAGGGAGAGAGAGAGAGAGAGATCTCACACTGTCCAGTTCTGTTTATATTGCAATGTAGATTTAGGTTGTTGGAGTGGGTATTGGTAGCATTTTAAATTTTTCTGAAGCATAAGAGGTCAAGCAGTATTGTCTTAAAGTCCTGCAGGTAATGCAGAGACTGCCATGCAGGAGGCTGTAGAAGATGGAACAAAGTGACAGAGCTCTTAGTCACTCTCGGTAAACTAAGGAGTTCATACCTGAGATTGTCTTGGTTAGTAAGCGGTGAGGTCTTAGTAGTTTGGTGATATGTTTAGATAGGTGCATGCTATAGGGGTGTTGCATTCTTGTATGGGTCTGAGTATGGATAAGTAGAGGGGAACACTTACCTTCCTGATTTCCTGACAGTATTTGATACACTATGGTCAGACGACAGTGTGTTGTTCTCCAGTGTGCCTAGTTCTTTAGTAACTGTATTCACTTTGAGTACTTTTTATGTGGTAGGTGCAGAAATGTTCTTGCTTCCCAAAGTGTGCTGTACTACATTTTTTTAGCATTGTTTGAGCCTTTGCCCCTGGTTATGACAACAGGTATTAGAGCAGTTTAGTCATTTGTAGGATATGGGTATTGGAGAGTTAAAGACTGTTCTGTCAGTGAGCCATTTTGCTGCCCATTGGATTTCAAAGAGTTTTTTATTCAGGTGGGGAGTTTTTCAATAATACCAGAGTGAGGGATAGGGTCCAAGTCCTTAGCTAGATCCAGGTCAGGAGTTTTTGTTGACGATTTAACCGTAGTGTTCATCTTCTTGTGTGCAATGCAAATTACAGTTTGCAGTTTAATGCCATCTACTTTCAGTAAATGTGCACATGAAACTTTAAGTTTTATTGCATATTTTTTTTTGTTCTTACGGTTGTGGCTGAAAAAGGTCCCTGGACCAATCCACTTACCTGACTATACAGTGGGGTGTGGCTTTAAGCAGTCTGTGTTGGCTTTCCCATGGGGGGGACAAGGAAGATGCATGTGCACTTGCACACGTCTGCAGTTGATGATCCACAGTGGGGACTAGGACAGATGGGTTGTGTTATCTGCAGGAATGGCATGGTCCTGGCTGAGTCGCACCATGGATTCGTGGACGTTGCACTGCAAGCTCTTTGGTCATTTTGTGTGCATGCAGGGGAAGGGGATAGGTGGACCTCAAAGGAAAAACACTTCCTTGGCAGCAGTGTGGTGATGCCTAGATCTCTTCACTGGTGTGAACCACGGATGGAATTGGCCCAGAGGGGGAAGTTGGCTTTCATAGAAAGTGATTGAAGAGTTGGACTAGTAGTAACTGATAGTGGTAACGAGCCAAAAATGCCATTAAGTAAATAAGTAAATGTATGTATGTATGTACTTACAGAGCTGGAATTAAGCATTCTTCATGGTTCCCTAGCTCTCCTTTTCATGCCTACATCCTTTGAAATCAGGGAATTTTGAAATTCGCTTATGAGCTTTGTTGCTCTTAAAATGTATTCTGCAATGAAATATCTGGAGTCATTGCATAGCTCCAGCTTTCAGCACTATAAAAAGCTGTTTGAGTGAAAAAATAAGTGTTTCTTTAGCTGAGTTTACTGTTACTTTTGCTCTTTGTATTTGTATTGTTCAATGTAAATCTGATTGGTTTGTTAAATCAAGAGAAGGTGGACTGTGGATAGCAGAGTGGTATGGTGCAAATGCTGGTGGTTTAGATCGGATTTTACTCGTCTCTGGAGAGGAATGGTTGCCTGGAAGGAATCTCCATGGTTCTGCATTTAACTCTCACATCACCATTTCAGAAAGCCTAGTCAGCCAAGTTATTTCAACAAGCTTTATTTACGGAGAAGAGTTTGGGATTGCTACATTACTCTAAAGTATGGTACATTTTATTTACGGAGAAGAGTTTGGGATTGCTACATTACTCTAAAGTATGGTACATTTTATTTACGGAGAAGAGTTTGGGGTTGCTACATTACTCTAAAGTATGGTACATTTTATTTACGGAGAAGAGTTTGGGATTGCTACATTACTCTAAAGTATGGTACATTTTATTTACGGAGAAGAGTTTGGGATTGCTACATTACTCTAAAGTATGGTACATTTTATTTACGGAGAAGAGTTTGGGATTGCTACATTACTCTAAAGTATGGTACATTTTATTTACGGAGAAGAGTTTGGGATTGCTACATTACTCTAAAGTATGGTACATTTTATTTCTGGAGAAGAGTTTGGGATTGCTACATTACTCTAAAGTATGGTACATTTTATTTACGGAGAAGAGTTTGGGATTGCTACATTACTCTAAAGTATGGTACATTTTATTTACGGAGAAGAGTTTGGGATTGCTACATTACTCTAAAGTATGGTACATTTTATTTACGGGGAAGAGTTTGGGATTACTACATTACTCTAAAGTATGGTACATTTTATTTACGGAGAAGAGTTTGGGATTGCTACATTACTCTAAAGTATGGTACATTTTCTGTGAACTGATTGAGCTCGATGGGATTCATACTTTTCTTTATGCTGACATAGTTACATTTATGGTAACAGAAAATAAGGCAATCCATGAAAATATTTCTTTTTTCATGCACTATACAATTTAATAATTTCTTTCACTCCAACATTATTTAATTTGCTCAGTTCCTGCCTTCCCTTAAATTTCTTTCATCTCCTTTACAATATTCAGTTCTTCAGTTGCAGCTGGTTTAGATTTTGAGTCCTGTTTTATATTAATTATTTTTTTTTCATACAGTAACATTAAGCTTAGTGAGGGTTTACTAACTGTGGGCAATTCAGATCCTGTATCCCTGCTCAGAAGACTCATTACCTTATTTACAACCATTTGCTCTCCCAACATTTCTGACAAAATGTTTTGTATGGAATTTTTAAAATCTGCCAATTCATTACATCCCCAAAAACATGTTCCCAAATAACTGTTTTCCATCACACCTCCAGCAATTGCCATTTAGCTAAGAAAAATTCTCTGAAGTCTACTTGGGGTATAAAAATACAAATGCTAACACTTCCATTCAAAAACTGCAAATCCTATGGACTTCATTGCATACTTGGGGGACCATACAGATATTCTCCCGTTATTCCTTTGTATATTGCTGATGTTCTTCATGTTTCACGCAGTGCCCGAAGCAGAAGCAGTTCGCAAGTGCCGGTTGGTCAGCTCCTGTATTCTTCGATCCGAAGTCATCAAAAAAGCTAAGTACCCCGTTGGGAACCTTTTCTTGCCTCAGCCGATGTCAGAAATTACTGAAAAAGCTAATAATTGTTTGTCTTGTGGTAAACAAATACCTCATAAGGATTTCCATTCTTACTGCCTTCCTTGCCTTGGCCCAGACCACGACGTCTCGGCCTGTGCCGCCTGTGCTCGCTTCAGTAAGCGCACTCTCAGGCACCGGGCGGAGTTCGCTGAAGACTTTTTCGGCGAAAAATACGATTACAAGATGCCATCGGAATTACCGACATCGCAGACTCCTAAAAAACGTAAAGACCGGGACCGCCATCCTCGGCCCGCGTCTTCCACCGATACCATGCCAAAACCTACCTCGAGTGCCCCGGTTCCCTCTGAGGTGGTTATTTCACCGCTCCGAACCGAAGACACCGCATTACCGATTCCTCCGATACCGGAGACCACACCGACACCAGTTATTGATTTTCCTCCGGATACTGAAACCGAGGAAATGCCCGAGACCATTGCTGTGGATAAGGTCACTCCTGCACGTGGAGCTGCTAGGCCTCCCATGTCCATGTCTATCAAGGCCTACACACGTGCTAAGGCAGCCAGCAAGACTAAGCACCTTACTGCTAAAGCCTTACCTCAGCCTACTCCTGAGACACAAATCATGACTATGGCAGCAGACTTAATCTCCATGATCAGAGGTTCCCAGGCCCATCCTGAGAGAGGATCCCAGCCTCCTCCTGATAAGAGGCCCAGGGTTGAGCCCACTGACCCTCTCCCTTCAGATGAAGATTCTGAGGCCTCTAGCCACTCCGATAGCCAGGAAGAGCCTTTCCAGACCTACGAGGACTCAGATGCAGAGGACTCCATCCCCTCGGCCTCCCCTACTGAGGATATTTCTTTTGGGGAAGTTCTGCATTCCATGAGGGAACATTTTAAGTGGCAAAGCCAGGAATTTTCTGATTCCAGAAAGCCTTGCACCTTCCTTAAAAAGCCCCAGCACAGGCCCTTAGCTATACCTCCTGTGCTTGATGTTTTGGATGATTTATACTCTGACTCCAGTGTTACCCCTGATACTCTCCCTCCTGCTCGTGCCAAGCCGGACAGATACTATAGAGTTCCTGAAACACATTCTCATTTCTTTAGGGCCCATACTGTTGATTTAGAAACTATTTCACAGGGGCCGAAAGGGGTTTCAGCTACCACCTCCAAAAATCCTTTGCCTTCCAACAGGGAAGCTAGGTCATTAGAGAGATGGGGGAAGAAGGTTTACACCTCCACTACTTTAACTATGAGAGCTCTCAATTGTCTCTTTCATATGTTTCAATATCAGGATTTCCTGTTAGATGATTTACAGAAAACTTTGGCCTCTCCTGATCCATTAGATAGGAAGTGTTTGCAGGAGGCTGTACACAACTCTCAGCAAGTTAGCAATCACTTCCTTCAGTGTGGATATGATGCATTGGAAGCTACATGTAGGGCAGCTATGACAGGGGCGGTCATTCGCAGGCATGCATGGTTAAAAGAACAACCTCTACCAGATCATGTTAAGGCAAAACTTCTTGATGCACCCTTGGAAAAGAACAAGCTTTTTGGTGCTAATGCTAAAGATGTATTAAAGACCATTGAGGAAAAAGCCAAGTCAGTTCAGACAGTCAAAGATTTCCTCCAGGTTCAGCCACCCAGATTCAGCAGGAATTGGCCTTCAAAAAACTGGTCCTTTCCTAATACTGAAAGATTTCAAAGGGGCAAAAGCAGGCGTGGCCGAGGAAGAGGACAATACAGAGGTTCCTACAGGGGACGACAATGGCAACCAGCAAACCAAAGAAGTGACACAGGGGCTTCTCCTACCCCACAGGGACAATCCCAATGACTTTCCTCTATTTCTGCTAACCAAAGAGCAAACAGAAGCTCCCTTGGGCGGAAAATTATCTCTGTTTTCAGACAATTGGCACAGATTGACAAAGGACAAATGGATTTTGGACATTATAGACCAAGGCTACAGGTTCCACTTTCATACCTTACCAAGGAAACAAGGCATGCCAAACCTACCGCAAAACCAGAGGGCAGAGGCTTTCAAGCAAATTTCTCTGCTTGCTCAGATCATTGCAATAGATAAAGTTCCACAACAAGAATAAGGCCAGGGGTTTTACTCAAGACTGTTCCTTGTTCCAAGAAAAGAAACACAATGGAGACCAATACTGGATTTGTCCGCATTAAACACCTTTCTCATAGTACCAAAGTTCAAAATGCTGACCTTACAGCAACTCCTTCCCATGCTGGGCAAGGGGTCTTGGCTGATTACTCTGGACCTCAAGGAGGCATACCTGCATGTCCCTATCAGACACAGCTGCAGAAGATACCTCCGATTTCTTGCAGGGCCAGAGCATTATCAATTCTCAGCATTGCCATTTGGCTTATCTACCACACCCAGAGTGTTTACAAAATGCCTGGCTTCAGTAATTGCTCATTGCAGGCTCCGGGGGATCCAAATTTACCCGTACCTGGACGACTGCCTCATACAAGCGGACGACAGACTGATTTTGATAAAAAACTTGGATTATGTCATTCAATTGCTACAAGCTCTGGGAAACACAGTCAACTTCCAAAAGTCAAGACTGCAGCCATCCCAGCAAATTACTTTCTTAGGAGCCAATCTAGACACAACCTCTCAAATGGCTTACCTGACAGAAGACAAGCAAAAGAAGTTAACTCATTATTTCAAAGGTTTGGCAAGGCTCACCCAGATGACTGCAAGGAGATTCCTACAGGCCCTGGGTTACATGGCATCATGCATTCTCCTGGTTCCATTAGCAAGACTACACATGAGAAAGCTTCAATGGTACCTAAAAAGTTTATGGTCTCAACACAGCAACAACCTAGAGACAACCATACCACTTATTCCATGCCTACAAAAGGAATTCCTATGGTGGGCCTCGGTAAGCCAGGCAAACACAGGTATGTCATTCAAAAAACCACAATAACACAAACAATGACCGCAGACGCCTCAGACCTTGGATGGGGGGCACACATGGAGGGCAGATGTATTCAAGGACAATGGTCTCCAAAGGAAACACATCTGCATATCAACCAAAAAGAAATGCTGGCAGTCATGCATGCTATCGAGGCCTTTCGACAACAACTTCAGCAAGGCCACCTGCTAATACGGACAGACAACACCACTGCCATGTGGTACATAAACAAGCAGGGGGGCACCCATTCTTACCCCCTTTGCAGACTGACAATGAATCTTTGGGAAAAATCACTGAGCTTAAACATACAGTTGCAATCCCAGTTTGTTCCAGGCAAAGACAATGTGCTGGCGGACAGCCTAAGCAGAAATTTCCTAGACCCCCACGAGTGGAGGTTACATCCAGAAATCTTCATAAGGCTCACCTCGACATTGGACAGGCCAGAAGTAGACCTATTTGCCTCCCACCTCAATCATCAGCTACAAAAGTTCTGTTCAAGGACATATCATCCACAAGCATGGAAAACAGATGCTCTCTCATTCAACTGGAACTTCCTAAAGATTTATGTATTCCCACCTCTGCCACTGATGACCACAGTACTACTAAAGATCAAAGCAGAGAAGCCAAAAGGGATCCTAATAGCTCCAGACTGGCCAAGACAACACTGGTATCCACTACTACGGAGCATATGCCACAACAAAAAATGGGCCCTTCCCCAATGGCCCCATCTTTTGACTCAAAACAACTTCAAGACAGTACATCCCAACATTCAGACGCTCCAGCTAACAGCTTTGGAGATTCCATGAATAACCTCAATCTATCTCTCTCCAAGGAAGTTCAGCGGATATTAACAGAAGCCCGCAGACCATCCACCAGAAAGGTTTATTCAGCAAAATGGAAGAGATTCAGCATTTGGAATACTAGCAAGGGTCATGATGCATCATTATTGAACATCCCACTCATCCTGGAATACTTGGCAGATATGCTACAGAATGGACTCTCATATTCTTCTATAAAGATACATGCTTCAGCTATTTCAGCTAGATACAACACTGATCCACCTGTGTTCTCACATCCTTTGTTAAGGCAATTTCTTAGAGGAAAAAAGAATATCAAGCCACCAAGAAAGGCCCCAGTACCAGCTTGGGACCTCAACTTTGTCCTAGAAAAACTGACTCTACCCCCCTTTGAGCCAGCAGGTTCTGTGGACTTACAATTCCTCTCATGGAAGACAGCTTTCCTGTTGGCAATTACCTCAGCAAGAAGGGTTTCGGAATTACAGGCCCTAATGGCAATACCACCGTTCATTACCTTTCATAGAGACAGGGTCTCCTTACGAACCAACCCTAGCTTTCTGCCAAAAGTGGTATCTAGGGTTTCTTTGAATCAAGCAATTCACCTGCCTACTTTCTTTCCCAATCCTGAGAACAAAGGGGAAAGACTGTTGCATACCTTGGACATTCACAGACAACTTCACTACTACCTGGACAGAACCAAGGCCAATAGGAAGTCTGATCAGCTTTTTGTAGCTTACGCCCCTGGAGTACAAGGAAAAGCAATTTCCAAACAGACTATCTCAAAATGGATTGGACATTGCATCAGATTATGTTATTCCTTCCATGGAAAGAGTGTACCAGCCAATATCAGACCACACTCTACCAGAGCTACAGCCACCTCTATAGCATTCTTAAGAGGGGTGCCTACAAAAGTCATTCTAGAAGCTGCTACATGAAGCTTCGTGCATACATTCTCCAAACACTACAACCTTCCTTTATATTCCAGATCCAGAGCAGGCTTTGCTTCGGCAGTCCTGCAGGGATTGATAGCTACACCATCCTTTTCTTAGAGCATTCCACCTCCCCCAGCTAAGCTATGGTATTCAACCCATATGTTATGACTGCAGTTGCATTCTTGAAGGACATAGTACAGTTTTGTACCTACCATAAATGTAGATGTCCGATAGATATGCAACTGCAGTCGGGTTTTCCCTCCCTCCTTCCCCTCTATTCCTTGGGTCCACTACTATCCCTTTTATCCTAGCTGGGGATATCTGTTATGGTGTATCTGTTTATTGCTTATTTATTTGTCTGGAAACCTGTTTTGTCTTCCAAATTGATTACAGCCTTCCTTGGAGGGCACCTGGCATCTGGGGCAAGAAACACTGAAGAAGATGGCGTCGGCTGATGCTTATATACTCCTGCCACTCTGACGTCGGAGAGAAATGCGACATCAGCCGACATCGGACCCAGACTTTGGAATCCGGCCGACCGAGGGCTGCCTGAGGCAGGACAACCCATATGTTATGACTGCAGTTGCATATCTATCGGACATCTACATTTGCAAAGGTACTGTGAATTATTCTTTCCACAACTCGTGGAAGAAAAATGATATTAATGATTGGCTGAAAATGCCTTTCAATATACAGTTTAAAAGCGGACAAAAACATTTTTCTAGTGATGGCACAAGCTATCACAATAAGTTGGACAAATTGTATAAATTAATGTTGAAATTTAAGACACTTACTATAGAGAATGAATATTTAAATGAGTGCATTAATAGAAATGTGGTTCCGAAAGGACTTAGGGTACATAAGTACCCTAATAATGTAATAGGAGGTTCTTTTCTTCTTTTTTTCATCAGGAATTGTTAAAAGTTTTTAACCAATGTGGTCTCGAAGTTTTAAAACTGATTATTCAAGAAAACAAAAGAGTGCAGGAATTGTTGCAAAGTGAAATAGAGACTTTAGATCAACTTATTAAGGGAGATCTTATTTTTCAAATTAGGGAAGAAAGGGACAAATACTATAAAGTAAAGGATGATATTGAATGGAAATGCAGCGATGTCATAGAAAGGAAAATAAGTAAATTAAAAGAGATTTAAACGAGTATGAGAATAACACCCATTATCCCAAACCACCCTTTAAGAAAAATGATTATTACAAATATAGTGGTGATACCTTGGATGAAAATTATGAAAATGATGGTCAGGTAGGGGTTCATTTAGAATACGATAGTGAATTCCCACCCTGAGGAGAAATTTCAATTCTTATAATAAACAAGATGGATATCAAAATTTCAAAAAAGGGGAGAAGGGGAGGAGGTATTAGTCCAAATACACCCCACCCTGATTCTGAGTTACATCATAATACAATTCAAGTTAATGGTACTAAGCATACTTTTGAAAATTTTACCATCTACAATTTCAGCAATATTATTCCTACTGAAACACATTTTCATTTGTTAAGTAAAGGGTTCAAATTTATTCCCTCTGTTAAGGGTGAATTGGTGAAAACTATTATAGATATGAAGCTTTTCTTAAGGAAAATCAATTTCAGTGTTTTGTTTGCTTCTACCAATTCAAATATTAAGTGTAATCTACCTCCTCAGGATTCAGTCTTAACTCGAAGTACATACAACCCACCCTTACATCCTCAAATAAAAAATTTTGATAATATGTTGGAAAACGAAATTAGAAAGTTGTATGAAGAAAAGGTTATGGAATTCAATCTTTCTAAGCAGGAAAATCAAATATTATATGACTTAAGCAACAACAGAGATTTGAGAGTAATGAAACCAGATAAGCGGTATTGTCTTCATGGAAAATATTATATATGAAGGAAAAATGAATTCTATAATAAATGATACTGTTAAATACACCTTGGTCTCACTTAATGAAATAAATTTAGCATATTGCAAAATTGACAATTTATTAGATAGTTTATTGTATGAAGGATCAATAGACAATAAAACCTTTGAATTTTTGCGTGGCAAAACCAAGAATACCAATAATATTTGGAATACCTAAAGTCCACAAGAATGCGGAAGACCCTCCTTTGAGACCTATTGTCTCGGCAGCAGGGTCTAAAACACTTCCCTTAGCAAAATTTGTGGACAATAAGGTAAAACACATAAGTAGTGAAAATCCATATATATTGAAAGATTCTTGGGATTTCTTAAGATGCATTGGTTCACAATTATATAATGAAGACCTACTATTTGTCACTGTGGGCGTAGTTGATCTTTTTCATGCATACCACACCAAGAAGGCCTTAATATGTTTGAAGAAATGGTTTACAGAGATACAAAATTGACTCAGGCTGAAAAAGTGTAACTATAAGTTTAGTGGATATGGTATTAAGATATAATTTCTTTACTTTCCAAGGAGAATACTATCAACAGGTCCAAGGCACAGCAATGGGTGCAGCTTGTGGACCTATTTATGCAGATACAGTTTTAGCTAAGTGGGAGGATGAATATATAATCAATTCTATTTACAACAAATGTTGGACATTGTATCGGCGATATTTGGATGATATAGTCATATTTTGGATAGCAGGGTAGACAAATTTTACAATTTTTGACTATATCAACAATTCCACAGATTTCTTAAAATTTACATATACTCTTTCATTGGAGAAGTTGCAATACTTAGATGTTGAAATATACAAGACAGGAAGTGATTTTGCAACTAAGATCTTTAGGAAGCAAACCTTTTGCAACTCCTTCCTTCACTTCACTAGCACCCCCTCACACTGTAAGAAAAATATTGTAAAAGGTCAGTTTGTGAGGGGTAGTAGAATGACCAGCTAGTGAAGATTTTTGGCAGAATGCAACTTACTTACCAGGATGTTTGAAGAAAGGGGCTACCCAAGCAATTTCATAATGAAGTTGAGAAATGAGGTGGAAATGGGGAGAAACACCAAATTTCAGCCAATAAAGGGACAAAGCAATATTATCCAAATGGTAGAAAATAAAACAACTTGTAGTGAAAAGAACCAGGATTTGAACAAGCTTTAATTATGGAATACAATGTGTCCAACATTCGAAAGTTAGTGAAATATTTAGAAATGAATGGAAAAATTTTTAGCTTTAACTGATATAAATGGCATCAATAATTTGATGCCAAAATTGTATATAGAAATTCTAGGAGTATAAAGAATATTTTTGAATCCCAATCAAAGCATAATAGAATAAGTTATGGAATAGATGGACAAGAAAAGAAAGGTAGTTATAAGTGTGGTCATTGCAACCAATGCCAATATATGTCAAACGCTTCTGAAATAATTATTCCTAGTAGGAATAACATAATAATAAAGAGCAAAGGTTTTTATAATTGTGAGACCAAGGGGTAATTTACATAAGCATTTGTAAAAATGCAATTCCTTCTATATAGGAAAGACTGAACGCATTCTGAGGAGGAGAATATTCGAACACTATTATGAGATTTCCAAGGCTAAAGACACTAATGCCCTGTATAGGCATACAAAAGAGTCTGAAGAAGCTGTTTTCAACTTTTTAGTTATTGAACAGGTCAAAAAGGATTTAAGGAGGTTTATGGGAAGAAAGAGTAGCCTATAGGGAATTATGGTGGCAAATTTTTCTCAATGCTACAAAAAAACCAGGCTTAAATGAGAGTGTTTCAATAACATCAGTACTCAAAATTAAATCTGCTGACATTTAAAACAACAAACAACAAATATAAAACCTTTACTTGTAATTTGCATTCGACCACTAGATGGTGTTTTCATTCATAAAAAGTAATGATTTGCAATGAATTTGTGTCTCATTATCTTAAATAGAAAAGTCTTTTTTCAAATATAAAAGAAAAAATTTTTTTCCTGCACTCTATCAATTTTTGTGATATGAATATCAATTCTATATATCTTGGATATTTTATATTTTAAAAGTGTATTTTTTATTAACAATATGTAAATTTTGGGTCATTTATTTTTAATGATATGTGTTTTTAATATTCATGATAGGCAGTAACAGATTGGTTGTTTCTTGATGCACATCGACTGATTGGATACTTTTTGAAAAATAACAGTATTTATAATGCATATAATTTATTAATTTTAGCATTATCTGATGAAGTCTTTATCATTGGAGACGAAAACGCAATTTTGTCAAGAGCGTTAATCTGCAGTTTTTATATGTTCGTGTCTTACTTGGTGGAATTAAACAGTGGAACCTTTGCTGGTGTGTTTCCTGCCTTCTACTAGGCTGTTTTGGATTTTTTTCTTGGTTTTTGGTCATTTTTCTACACTTACATCTACATTTATGGTAGGTACAAAACTGTACTTTTTTTCTGATTCTTCTGATGATCTGGATTTGCCCTTATCTACTTATGAAGATTCTGATGCAGAGGACTCCTTTCCCTCTGCTTCCCCTCCTGAGGATTTTTCTTTTGGGAGCATTTCCACTAGGAAAGCCAGGATTTTTCTGATTCAAAAGAGAGGGTTAGGGATTTCCTTCTCCTACCTCAGCATAGGCCTTTAGCTATTCCTCCTGTACTAAACATTGTTAATGCTTTTTCGGAATCTTCTAGTTTGACCCCTGATATCCTTCCTCCTGCTGCCAGAAACCCTGACAGATACTACAGGGTCCCTGAGTCCCACAAGTTCCTTTTTAAAAATCCTATTTCAGATCCAGAGACTATTTCACAGGGGCCCAAGGACATTACGGCTTCTACTGCTAAAAATCCTACCCCTTCTGATAGAGACTCCAGGGTGCTGGATAGGTGGGGTAAGAAGGATTACACTTCTGCAACCTTGGCCATTAGGGCTTTCAACTGCCAGTTTCATATGTTAAAGTATCAGCAACATGCTATTGGATTGCTTAAACAGAAAATGATGTTGATTCCTGACTGTTTGGAAAATAAAGAATTACAGGATTTAATGCATTCTGCAGAACAAGTTGGAAAACATACTTTGCAGTGTGGTTTTTATTCATTAGAGGCCTCTTGCAGGGCTGCTTGTTACTAAGTCTGTGCTCAGAAGGCATGCTTGGCTTAAGGAGCAATCTTTGCCTGATCATGTTAAAGCTAAATTGTTGGATGCTCCCTTAAATCAGGGCCACCTGTTTGGCAACAAGTCTGAGGAAGTTCTTAAAAAGATGGAAGATAAAGCTAAATCTATATAAACTGTTAAAGATTTCTTACAAGTTCAGCCTCCTAGATTTAGTAGGTACTGGCCCTCTAAGAATTGGTCCTTTCCAGCCCTTCCCAGGTCTTCTCAAGCCAAACCCAGGTTTCAGTCCCAGGGGACACACAGGACTAAACAGTGGGGGGGCCTCCACTTCCAAATCTGGGAATAATAAGATTGCCCCCTATGGTAAACTGTCTCAATGACTTCCTTTTAAAATTTCCAAGCACTTATCAACTGACTGCTCCATTAGGGGAAAGATTGCTCTTCTTGCAGAGAATTGGGAACATTACACAGGACAAATGGGTTTTAAATATAGTGTCCCAGGGATACAGATTTCGCTTCTACACATTGCCAACACCAAGCGGGTGGCCAGACCTACCCCCAAATCAGTTGACAAGGGTCCAAAAACAAGTACTTTCTCTGTTAAGCATGGGGGTTTTTCAAGTGGTACCAGAAGAGGAAAAGTGACAAGGTTTCTACGCGAGACTTTTCCTGGTACCTAGAAAAGACAATTTATGGCGTCCAATCCTGAACCTATCTACTCTAAACACCTTTTTGGAGATTCCAAAATTCAAGATGCTGACTCTTCACTTTACTTCCTATGCTAGGCAAAGATGCCTGGTTGGCAACACCAGGTTTAAAAGAAGCATACCTGCACATCCCAATCAGGGAGTCTTGCAGAAGATACCTATGCTTCAAAGCAGGTTACACGCACCATCAGTTCTCTGCACTGTCCTTTGGCTTATCTACTGCACCCAGGGTATTCACAAAGTGCCTAGCTCCAGTTATTGCATTTTGTAGGCAAAGAAATATTCAAATATACCCATACCTGGATGATTGTCTAATTCAGGCAGAAAGCCAGGACATACTTTGAATCCTCTGGGCTTTGTACAAAGGGTTCTAACTTGTCTGGGGTACACCATAAACGAAAAGAAATCACACCTGGTACCCTGTCAACAAATTATATTCCTGGGAGCAAGTTTGAATGCAACTTCCCAGATGGCTTACCTCACGCCAGAGAAACAAATTCATTTGACAACCTGCTTCAAACAAGTGGCCAAAAAAACCCTGCTATCTGCAAGACAAATATTGCAAGCCTTGGTATTCATGGCCTCCTGCAGTCTTCTAATTCCATATGCAAGACTACATATGAGGAAACTACAGTGGTGTCTAAAAAGCCTATGGTGTCAACATTCTCAGTATCTAGAAGCAATGATTCCTGTCATACCTTGCTTACACCTAGAGTTCCTTTGGTGGGCAGAGGCCTGTCACCAAAACAAGGGACTATCTTTCACACCACCCCCTGCCGCCCAAACCCTAACAACAGACGCATCAGACTATGCATGAAGGGGAGGGGCTCACCTGGCAGGGAAGTGCATTCAGGGCAAATGGAACCCAAGTCAAGTGCACCTGCATATCAATCACAAAGAAACGTTAGCTGTACAGAATGCTCTGACAGCCTTCAAGGACAACATTCTCCCAGGGCAACTAATGGTAAAGATGGACAACACCACTGTTATGTGGTACATAAACAAGCAGGGGGGGCACACATTCTTACCCCTTCTGCAGACTGGCCATGGCATTGTGGAACACAGCCTTTAGCTACCAAGTGCACTTACAAGCTCAATTCCTGCCAGGAAAATTAAATACACTGGCAGACGGACTAAGCAGAAGCCTCATGGACCCACACGAGTGGAAATTGGAACCAAGGATTTTCAACATGTTGACAAGCAAATGGAAGAGCCCAGATATAGACCTGTTTGCCTCTCCCCAGAACTACCAATTGGACAAATTTTGCACAAGGACTCCCCACAAACAAGCCTGGAAAGTGGATGCATTGTCCTTCAGCTGGAAAAACCTATCCGTCTATGCCTTCCTCCCTCTGCATCTGCTTTCCAAAGTACTACTAAAAGTCAAACAGGACAAACCAAGGATTATTTCAATTGCTCCAGACTGGCCGTGCCATCATTAGTACCCAGGCCTGCGCAGTGTGTCACAGTTATCCCCATGGCACCTTCCTCAGACTCCTTCCGTGTTGTCTCAGCAGGAGAACCAGATTTTGCGCCCTCAGCTTCTAACACTGAACCTTGCAGCCTGGCTAATTACATAATCTCTCCTTTACCATCCCTCAGTAAACCTGTGATGGATATCATTTTAGAGGCAAGGAGGCCTAGTACTAGAAAATCTTATGCTGAAAAAAGATTCTGTGCCTAGAACCAGTCTCAAGGGATGAGCACAGCAGCACCCAATTTACCTCAGATTTTACAATACTTAACTGAGATGCTTCACAAGGGCCTGTCTTTTTCCTCCACTAAAATCCACGCCTCAGCCATTTCAGCTCATTATAACACAGAACCTCCCCTCTTCTCTCATCCACTGCTCAAGCAGTTCCTCAGAGGGACCAAAAATTTGAGACCACCTAGGAGAGCTCCTACCCCAGCCTGGGACCTTAACTTTATTTTGGAGAAACTCTCTTTACCTCCTTTCGAGCGAACTGCTACTGCAGACTTAAAATTTCTTTTTTGGAAAACAGCTTTCCTTTTAGCAATCACTTCAGCTAGAAAGGGTATCTGAATTACAGACCCTTATGGCAGTGGAGCCTTTCATCATCTTTCATGCGGACAGAGGGTGTCCCTCAGAACCAATCCATCCTTCATGCCCAAGGTGGTATCCAGTGTGACTCTTAATCAGTCCATTCATTTGCCAACCTTCTTTCCCAATCCACAGAACAAAGGGGAACGGATACTGCATTCCTTAGATGTGCACAGACAGCTTAGATTCAATTTGGACAGGACTAAACCTCAAAGGAAATCTGAACAACTGCTGGTGGCATTTGCTGCAGGGGCAGAGGGGAAGGACATTTCAAAGCAAACCATTTCTAAATGGATATGCCATTGCATTCATTTCTGCTATAAGCACCATGGAAAACCTATACCCCAGGGGATCAGCCCTCACTCCACCAGGGCTGCCTCTACCTCTACAGCCTTTTTCAGAGGCGTCCCTACCAGGGGCATCCTAGAAGCTGCTGCCTGGAGTTCTGTACATACTTTCACCAAGCACGAATTTGCCAATTTTCTCTAAATCCAGAGCTGCCTTTGCCACTGCAGTCTTGCAGGGCCTTATAGCTGGTCCTAATGCTGTCTAAATTCCTGCTCCCAACCATAGCTTTGGGAATCTACCCAAATGTATTGACTGCAACAGTGAAGCATGAAGAACATAGTACAGTTGTGTACACTTACCATAAATGTAGATGTTCAAGTGTATTCACTGTTGCAGTCCTGGTTACCCTCCCTCCAGCCCCCTAACTTCTTTTGGCTATACCTCTACTTTCCTTTACTATGCTTAAAAGCCTTTTTGGTGTATTTGCTTTTTTGTTGGAGGTATATCATTGTACTTTTATATTTTATTGCTTCTCATTAGGGGGGGCACCTGACATCTGGGGCAAGAAAAACTGATGTAATGGGGTCGACTGCATGTTTTATACACCTGACGTCATGGAACAAGGGACAGCAACTGACGCAGGACCCAAGACTTTGTTAATCAGGCCGACTGAGGGCTACCTACAAGCGGATAACCCAAATGTAATGACTGCAACAGTGAGTACAGTCGAACATCTACATTTATGGCAAGTGTACACAACTGTACTTTCCATTTTTTCTTCCTAATCTTTTCTTTCCTCATCTGACATTTTCTTATAGTTATGCAATATTTTATATACCCTACTAATTATCCCTTTTTTAATTGCAACTTCTGTTCTAAACTCAAGTAAAACCAAAACCAGAGTTGTTATTTCATTCAACAAGCCCCTGCGCCTTTGTCACTACTTATACTCCCTCAGTTCCTGGCAGGAAAAGAATTCTGTAACATGCATTATAAATTTCTACTTGGCCTCATCCCAATCTTACTTTTCCCTCTCTATTTGTTCCCCAAACCTTGGGTTCTTTGCTAATTTTCTCCATTAAATTATTCTCCCATGCCCACTTTTTATACACGTACTTGAGTTCCATCACTATTGGTAAAGTCTTTCTCCATTCCCATGCTGGCTTAATGGTGCTACGTTTGATCAGTATTTGTACTGAAGCACCGTTAGGGGTAGTCTGTAATCATCCAAGAATTAAAGGCACTGAAGAGGAGCTCACAGACGAGAAGATCTGTATATGATGCTGCCTTTTTAATCCATTTTCACAGTAAATGTAGAGAGCATAATGACACTGAAGGAGACCTCAGAATAGTCTCATAGAATTGCAAATTTACAGAAAAAGAAACCAGAATCCTACTATTACGTTCCATATTCATAGTAGTGTAATCCCTGTTGGAAGGTGATATGGTAACTCAAAATGTTTGGTCATCTTGATAACAAAAAGAAGAGCTTAAAAGAACAAAATTTATGATCTGAATGTACAAATAAACATGGACTTTCATAGTTTAAAACATGCTACCCTTTTTGACAAATTGCACATTGGTGTTCTGTAAATGAATGTTCTTTCCCAATTCTTACTCGTTTATTTTTTGCTATACAGTTATGTGTACCCTAGGCAATATTTATTGAGTTTGAGTGGGACATGGTAGATTTTACTTGTGGAGGAAAGAAACCCCAGATGTTATTTACTGTTGGCATTTACAGTTGGTGGCATACCTCTCAACCTAGAATCATCAAAAATATGGACAAAGGCCCATGAAAATGGGTACAAATCTGTGTGCTGATTAACATACAATTTGTATACACAATTATGCAACCCTGCCCACTCCAATGGAATTGTGGGATACCAACTTTCAAACACAAACTGAAGAACAGACAGCCAAAATATGGCCCTAGAGTCCCCCTGCAGCCTTTCCAATGTCTCATTACCTAGCTATTCCGTCCCATTTACCATAAACACTAATGTGCATATTGCTTTACTTCTACGATGATTATTTGGATTTTATTTTACATTTTATAGCACAAGCCACAAACATTAAGACATTTGCTAACCAAAGCAATACAGTCTCACAATGAAAATAGATTTAGCATTAAAACATCTCTGCCCTTGAAACTCACATTCATTGAAACAGCACTGAAAAACTCACATCCAAAGAAAATGCATCTGGCCAGTGGTGGATAAAGATTAACTTTGGGCTGTTTTCAAATCATACTATGCCCCTTGCACATAAAACAAGAAACATACATGTGTTCTGTGATGCACCTTCCTGACTTTATTATAGCCCTTGTACAATACAGCACACTTGTTAGAGCATATTTTAAATTTATTGTTTGAACATTTTTCCAGTAAGCAATGAAACAAAATGCGTGAACCACTAATGACAAAACTGCCCAATTCGGAACATTTCCATCATAAAAGTCTACTCAAACTTCTACAATCCACCAGTGTCAGTAAATCTGCACAATCTCTGCAGTCTGCAGAAGTAAAAGTCATCTAAATTCCATGTTAGAGATCTGTAACTAGGTTGCTGCTAGCAAACAACTTTATATTTCATTGTTTTGTCTACAAGTAAAGTGCCTGTTGCCCCTGAAAAATAAATTGTCTCTGTTACATTAAAAAAATAATAAACTAGTAGTATTTCAATAGGGAATGGATGGCAAACCGGGGACACACATTTTAAACATTGCTTGTATAATTTTAGAAAGTTGCTAGAATAAAATGTTGCGTTACCATGTATTTCATAAAAGATGGTAAGACAAACTTAGATGGCTATCATTATTTTGTGAATTAATTTCTCACTGATTTGCCAGAATAAAATACAATTTATGGTTTTTAACATTTGTTTACTGGAAAAGTCCAACTTAGAACAAAGCTAATTTTCATCAGAGGCCTGGGTAAAAATGTTTCAGATGTATATCTTTATATTGTGGGAGGAAACCAGAGCACCCAGAGGAAACCCACATAAAGTCAGGGAAGATAAGCAGACTCCACACAGAAGGCACTTCAGCCAAGAATTGAACCAGAAAACCTCTTACTGTGAGGCAAGAACACTACCATTGCAGCATCCAAAGTTTAAGAGGAACAGACCAAAAGTATGAGCCAAACGCATTCCAGACATTTGAGAGCTATAACTACTCCACACAGAAGGCACTTCAGCCAGGAATTGAACCAGAGAACCTCTTGCTGTAAGGCAACAATACTACTGCCGCACCATCCAACTTTAAGAGGAACAGACCAAAAGTGTGAGCCAAACAAGTATGTCTATCTGGAGTATTTTACACACACACACACACACACACACACACACACACACACACACACACACACACACACACACACACACACACACACTTCTTTCAAAAATAAAACACAGTTTATGTTTCAAATATAGCTGCCAGTGTTTAGTCAATAATGAAATAAAAAATGAAACATTTTTGGCTTTAATCATAAAGGCAGATGAAAAACAAAGCCTAATTTCCTTAGCTTTAAGGCAACAGCATAAACAGAACATGGCTTACTTTCCTCAGATATACCGTAAAGGCAGAAGCACATGAATTACAATTACAGGCTATCACTTTTTCTCTTTAAGCAACACAAATGACAGAACATGGCTTGTTTTCCTGAGCTTTAACCTAAAGGTAACAACATAACAGTTTTAATTACATGCTTCATATATATTTTTTTCTTAAAGCAACAAAACTGTTAGTCCTGTTATTTTTGTTCTCTATGCAATGAGCTATATATAGATATATATTTAGATGTAGGTATAGATATAGACAAACATGAGCACATCTCTCACACACACACGGAGGTTCAAATTTCAAAGCTTATATTTTAAGCACTTTGCAAAACTCAAGCATATTATTATACCAGTAATAAATAAATAAATAATGCAAGTACTAAAATTATATGCTACTAATACAACTTTTTGTCAAAACAAACCTATTGGTACAGATGTTTACCACATAATTGCAGACAATACAATATTAATTAAGTTATAGCACCATCACTTAATGACTAGCAATCACTAAGAATTAAGTCAAACTGTATAACTAGTGTCTGTATTACCAAAATAGCAAAGTTTAAGGAGCATCCTCAAGAAATTGTTACAATAAAAAACTGCAAACAGGATCCTTCAGAGATTTGTATGTCGAAAGTAAAAACAAGTCTGCCGCATTACTGAAGCCTAATACAAATAAATCTAATTCTAACAGGACCATATACAGACCTGGATGTGCGCGTGCACACACACAATCACACAGCACCAGTACTTCAAATGCATGGAAATTAAAAAATGCAGTAGTACTTCAAACTCAATTCAAATTGCATGTGACTTGTAAATGGCAGCAGCACATCTACACTCAGATGGAAATTAAAGCACCGTCCGTGACAGATGTTGTATAGTGCGTTTCCTGGCTGGAATGAAAGGAATGGAATGTAGAAGCAGCAGCCGTGAATGGAAGTAAAGCAACTCATGGAACGGAATGTAGAAGCAGCAGCCGTGAATGGAAGTAAAGCAACTCATGGAAAGGAATGTAGAAGCAGCAGCAGATTGAATAGAAGTAAACGTGGAATCAGCTCAGTGCTCATGTTTTTGCCCCTTGGCCCAGAGCAGAAGCAGCTTAAATGGAAATAAATGTTCCTGCCTCTCTTGTAAACCTCACGGCCCAGAGTAGAAAGCAGCTTGGATGGATAAATGCAGAAGCAGGTCAGTGTTGATGTTCCCGGCTTCCCACCCCTCTTGTAAACTCACCATGTCATGGCCCAGAGCAGAATTCCGACAGGCTGGACGGACTGATGTCACTTTGGACGTCTCCACGTGATGACGTCAGTCCAAAAAAATAAACAAAAAAAAAAAAAGCTGGGAAATTCGTTAGCCTGGGAATTCGGAAATTAAGGGGTGCCACTCTGGAATCGTGGCACCTCATTATTTGGCCTCAAAAAATGGGGAAAACCGAGAGATTTGTTATGGTTGAGAGGTATGGTTGGTGGATATCTGTGTGTGTGTGTGTGTGTGTGTGTGTGTGTGTGTGTGTGTGTGTGTGTGCGTGTGTGTTTCTTATCTGTCTGAATATATGTATGTGACTGTTTGTATATGTATGTGTGTATTGGTGCACCTCAGTTAATTCAGTACTCTTTTTTGTCAGCAGATTTGTGGTATATAAAATTTGTCAAATGTACTCTTTATCAAATATGTCTGTTGAATGGTGGAAGGTGGACTGTGGAAGATGACTGTGTATTTTTGATATTAATGCCAGAAGGTTTGGATATACCAAAAGTTTCTACATTTTTGGAGGGGGTTAGGAGTATGTGTGGGTCACATGAAGAGCAAGGTTAGGGGATAGGTGTAGTGTTTTCTGTGCGTGCGTGTGTGTGTGTGTGTGTGTGTGTGTGTGTGTGTGTGTGTGTGTGTGCGCGTCTGTTTGTGTGTGTCTGTGTGTCTGAGTGTCTGACTATCTTGTGTAGTGGCAGTGGTATGGAAAGGGTTTTTCCTAAGGTAATGTGCCAGGTAAGAGTTAGCAAGCATTGATAAGGTAGGCAGAGGGGGAGACAAACCCCCACTTTCTTAATATTGCTAACTAATCCAAACCCTTCCACCGCAGCTGTCGCTATCTCTAACCTGACACTTTTCCATAGGAAAACTTTTCCCATAATACTTCCCATTTTCAGACATTAGGTCTGAGAATGAGGTGGTGGGGTTTTTATTTATTTATTTATTTATTTTGCTGTACATTTGCAAAAGAAAACTCTTTGATTTCCCTTTTTGATCTTTTTCTTTTTTTTTGCAGACAATTTGATTTTCATTAAGTTTGTTTTTTGGAATGCCATCATAGACCAATTGTTCTATGCTTGTTCATGTTGGTAGAGTTCCATGAACCCATATACATAAATATATATGTGTATTTCTGTGAGTGCATTCGTGCGCGTGTGTGTGTGTTTGTGCATGCATATATATATATATATATATATATATATATATATATATATATATATATATATATATATATATATACACACACACATATATGTATATTATTAAATGGGGGGTAAATGGGTATGCATATGCAGTCTGCCCTTTTCAGCAGCAAAAGGATGTTTTCAGGAGGGGATGTTGGACAGTTGGAGGGTGTATGTCTGATTTAGTTGAAATATGAGATTTGAATACTGCACAAAGAATTGTATATAATCTGAAATAAAAGTGTGGACCTTTTTTTCAACTCCTGGACATGGCACGCACATGCTATTTTTTTTACCGTAATTCCTTGAATTTGAATGTTATCAGAGACATTTCTTATCATTATGGCTTCCGAGTTTGAACACACACCTTGTATTCCAAGATGGCCCTGTCACGGCCATTGGTTGGTGATGCAGATCTGACCACACAAGAAAGGAAAGCCTAACTGATCCAAAGATAATTCCAGACACGAGGCACTTGAGTTGTAGGACTGATTAACGAGTTCCTGGCACTGTGGCCAACTGAGGTTAAAAAAAAAACTAATCATATTTTATATTATTTTTGGCATACATTTATTTGGGACTAACATGTGTGTTCATTTTTTTTTTTTTTTTTTTTGCACAAGCACCCATGGCCCAGTAAAAGTGGTCTTGCACAGGTATTTTATACTTAAGCTTGTAGTATTTGGTATTGCTAAATCCTTTGTTTGTATTGCTTTTTTCCTCAGCTTGCATTCTGTTTTTACACTTGATTAAACCAGGTGCATTGGGGTAGAAAACATTTCACAGGCACTGTAAAAACAGGCCAGAATCCCTTTCCTATGGTTATGTAATGTTTGCTTGGAAGATGGGGTCCCCTTTTTTAAAATAAAATACTGATGATATTTTTGGTTGGTTGAAGGGAGTAACATAATGAGGAGATTTTATAGTGGCTTGTTATTTTTACTGTCATTCTCTGTAACTACAAGAAACCTTAGAATATACAACCATTTCTCACGCAGCATGCTAATTAGAATGATGTGTTTCTCCAGTCCCAAGACTGCCTCCACTGATTGGCTTTCTTGTTTACTGAGCCTGTCCATTTCTTTGAGTAGCTACTGTGAACCCTCCCCCGTCTTTCATTCCACAGGCTCCTGTAGTAATGTATAAAATAATGTTTCTTTTTGACTGTTTTAGATCTAGTAACTTATTTCATACTTAAAGCTTGGCTTACTGAAGAAAGGAAAGCCTGAGAAACGTTTTTGTGTTTGTGGAGATGGACTTTTCATTAGTAAGTCTGATTTTTATTTTTTTATAGTAATAGGCAGCACTGTGTAACTTTATTATGGTATTGACATAATAATCCCGAAATATGTCTTTGAAAGTTCAATCAAGGTGAAGACCTGTCACTACTCCAAAAATGTGATATACCCTCAGTACACTGTTTGATTTTGTTGGCTGTGATATACCCTCAGAACACTGTTTGATTTTGTGGGCTGTGATATACCCTCAGTACACTGTTTGATTTTGTTGGCTGTGATATACCCTCAGTACACTGTTTGATTTTGTTGGCTGTGATATACCCTCAGTACACTGTTTGATTTTGTTGGCTGTGATATACCCTCAGTACACTGTTTGATTTTGTTGGCTGTGATATACCCTCAGTACACTGTTTGATTTTGTTGGCTGTGATATACCCTCAGTACACTGTTTGATTTTGTTGGCTGTGATATACCCTCAGTACACTGTTTGATTTTGTTGGCTGTGATATACCCTCAGTACACTGTTTGATTTTGTTGGCTGTGATATACCCTCAGTACACTGTTTGATTTTGTTGGCTGTGATATACCCTCAGTACACTGTTTGATTTTGTTGGCTGTGATATACCCTCAGGACACTGTTTGATTTTGTTGGCTGTGATATACCCTCAGTACACTGTTTGATTTTGTTGGCTGTGATATACCCTCAGTACACTGTTTGATTTTGTTGGCTGTGATATACCCTCAGTACACTGTTTGATTTTGTTGGCTGTGATATACCCTCAGTGCACTGTTTGATTTTGTTGGCTGTGATATACCCTCAGTACACTGTTTGAGAGGTTCAGCTCTTCTTCTCATTTGGGCTTGCTGAGCACGTTGGTGTATTTGGATTACCTGAAGTTGGATCCCTTTTGCTTGCTTCAAAGTGAAAATGTAGGGAAATTTTTCTTCACAGTATTAGGACTTGTTCTCAGGTGTGTTAGATAAGTGGTTGTCTGCTCAGGTGAGACCTGATGATGCAGCCATAAACTGACACATTTGGAGATTGTAGACTGAGTTAACAGACGCTCAATATATTGTGACCCATGATTCTGTGCTTTTCTGGGAGTTGTACAGCTGTGCACATTGTAATGAAAATTAAAATTATGTGATTGTGATGTCTAAGTTGCTTTGGAGAGTATGGGCTGGAGAGCTAGGTCAGAGCTCATATGGATAGACAACGGCTGCGATGTGTTACATCACCATCCAAAGGCAAATACTGTTGTAGGATGCACCATTTTATTACGTTAGTGATGCACGGGAACGCCTTCTTTGTGGAGTCTGCATGTCCTCCCTGCGGTTGGGTGGGCGTTCGAAAGACATGCGTAAATGGGCATGCCTTCGTTGAAGGTTGAATGTCGAGCTGGCACCTCGGCGTTCATGAAAAATTACTGCCAATCATTAGCGGACCGGAGTTCCGCTGTGGCGACCCCTAACCGGGAAAAGCTGAAAGACAACAACAACAGTGATGCAATCAGTCCAGTGTTGTTGTTTTCAGTTGTCTGCATTTGTTCCTGTTCTAGACTCCTGAATTTTGTTGTAGATGGATTTTATTGGCTGCCATCCAGGATCTATGAATCTGAACTGATGACCTTCATCATAGCAAACTGATTTACTGGTGGTGATGGTGCTGGGGAATGGTACATCTTTCCATCCAGTCTTAACGTGTGCTTGTTTCTAGTACATTGCATTGCATTCTTTCTTTCTTTCTAGAAATAACACCTTCCTCTCTTGCCTGCTAGTTCAGAAAGCAAATCAACGATGGTGCTTCATATGGAGTGTGTGCGAACTGTCTACAGCTTCATCTGCCTTTTCCAGATGTGCATCACATTGCAGCAGTACTTGCAATGAGCTGTCAGCTGCAAGTGAGCTTTTCTCCCCGGTCTACAGCAATAATGGACTAGAAGCTAGTTTAACATCCCAGTTGTCAAAACCCAGAAAAATAATTAAATAAGTGAGTCCTGGAATATTGGAATGTTATGGTATCTCTCAGCCAGGTACTTGGATGTCGTTGCAGCTTTCAGTGCTAGCTGCTCATGCTCAAACTTAATCACATGTTCAGTTGATATGTGGCAGTTGGAGGGGAGGGAGTAGAGCTGCCTCATCTGTCCCAGTCACAGTTGCAGAGCTTTCGAAAGGTAAATCTGAAAGCCATGGGGATGGACAGGGAGGAGATGGGAGTACAGGTTAGGGTTTTAGATAGTGATAGAGTGGGGGGGGCTTAGGGTCAAGGAAATTATCAGGAACTTTATGTTTAGGGAGCTGAGTGGGAGTTTGGGAATAGGGAACAATCAGGGACTTCAGGTTTAGGGAGCTGGGTAGGAGTTTGGGAATAGGGAACAATCAGAAACCTTAGGTTTAGGGAGCTGAATGGAGTTTTACATTTAGAGCCTGATTTGCAGAGCCATTCCAAACATAACCTGGGCCAAAGGCAAATGCAGAGTGACTTAGTGTGAATATAACAAATCAAAGCATATAAAGACACTACAGGGAACTTAACTGCAAGACTGCTTACACAAACTTAACAGACTGTATTGAGTTATGTGAATCAGCTTTGTAGAAGGTATTTATCTGTCATGACTGATTGCTGTCAGAGTAAAAATTATTTAAGTGCTTAGCTGAGTATATGGAATAGAGTCCTCCTAGCTGTTGTCTATAAAACATCTGCTTTCATATGTATCAGATAAATGTTGCTTTATGTTGGATAGTTGCACAGGCTCTCTGTTTCCCAAACAGATGACAGTGTAAAAACAATATTGCATTAGTAAAAGCTGTCTTTTTTATTTTGTTATCCACCTAGATTGATTGGATTGAGTCTATAAACCTTTTTCTTCAACCAGAAAAGTTATAAAAAATGTTTAAAAAGCTGTTACTAAAGTAGATTTGCATTAGCACACAATGGAAGCCAGTATAATACAAGAATGTTTTGATGTTACATGGTTTGGTATGATTGTAGAAGCAAACACACTTCGCCTTATCACATGGGTGTTTGTTAAAAGGCATTCAAACAATACAGGTAGTTAAAAGCCAGTCCACTAGTCCAGGGGTGGATATTTGCCTGTAGCACGAATGATCAGTTAAGGTGAGTGGCTTTGATACTGGAAGGTCAGCTGGAGGTTTAAAATGGTGCTTCTTTGCTTTCTATCTGGTTCTATCCAGGTAGAATGCGCACAATACGACAAACACTATATAGAAACACAATATTTTTAGTATAAATTGCACGCAATGTAAACCACAGACATTGCAGCAGTAAAACAAAAGTATATTAAGTGTTCAGGTCAAAGTACAGAAACTATTCGCTGTCGTATCGTACGAGTTAAGGTAATGAATTTGAAGTGACAGTCCACCAAAACAGAAGCATCATCACTGACTGGACTGTATTGAAAACATGGGTCGAACAATCATAAGACTTTAAAACATCGGATAATTAACGTGTTTGAGGATCACTACAGTCCTGGCACTCATTGTAAAGAGGCACCAGTGAAAAATGGTTTTCCAGTGAGTGGCTGAGTTTGCTTGCATTTTTGTTTCGTTCTGGACTTGGCTCCAGAGAATCATTGTTATTCATAAGAAGACATGCTTGTTTAAGGATAAGGGCCCCTTAGCCTTGAAGATCATTTGCAAAGTCACACAGTGGGATGCAGGTCTGCATTCTGTTCTAACCTTTAGCACAGACCTTATGGCACAATGGTAACACGTCTGACTCCAGTTCAGAAGGCTGTGTGTTTGAATCATGTCAGAGTCATCTTATTCCCTAGACGCTCTCTCCCCCCTAGAGAATGAGAATGCAGATGTCTGTGTGGTCACCAAGACATGATTTAAAGCCGCAGAGAACACACCAACAGTGCAAGGTTATAATACCTTCCACACATTTAGACCGGCTGCTTCACAGGCAGGGACTAAAGGTGTAAGTGTCTCTGTTAATAACAGAAATAAATATACTTCAAAGCTGGTCAAACAGGACAATGCGCTTGAGCTGCTCCATGTTCATATCACCATAGGCAAATTCCAATACCACTTCATTGCAAGCTATTGGTCCCCCCTCTATGACCCAGAAAACATGTACCATGTGTTTAAACTTATTAGAAACACTAACCATCCAACCCAATATCATATTCATGGGTGATTTAAGTACCCCACTGTTAACTGGGAATTTTGTACGACACCAAATGTGCAGGCACAAAGATTCCAGGATTTCTAAACACAAACCCCCTGGACCAGATAGTCAGTACACCAACCAGGGGTGCAACCATGCTGGATCTGGTCCTCACTATGGGAGAGTGTTGCACACCCCGTACTGTAATGCCTTCCCTGGCAAGGTCAGACTACTGAATGGTCTCCTTTGAAGTAAAAATAAAACCTGGACCCCCATCTAAACCTGGAATATTCAGGAACTACTCTAAGGCTAACCTCCTGCTATTAAGTGATAACCTAGGAAAATTTCAGGCCCCCATAAACCCTGAGAACACTGTTGCCTATGCAGAACTGTTCACAGAAACCCTGTACAAGCATGTTAATAGCTGCATAGATTCAGCTGTTCCCACTAGGAAGATGTACAGAACTAACTCAAAAAACAAGCCACCTTGGTGGAATCACAAAATCAGTAGGCTGTATGACAGATGGAAGAAAATCGTGGGGAAAATTAGGTGGCGCAGCACTCAGCAGGATAAGAGCAGTCTCATCAAACTAAACAAAAAACTCAGAGGAGAAATCAAGTCTACCAAAGCCAAATTTGAGGTAAGTGTAGCCTCCCAGGCCAAGGACAACCACAGAGCATTCTTTAGCTATGTCTGCAACCTCAAAGCCAGTACACAGTTGGTGCAAAGTGGAGCCACCTATACTGAGCCAGAAGATACAGAAAACCTCCTGGCTAATAAATTTAGCTCCAACTTTCCCCTTTCTCTCCCTCAAACTTCCCTCAAGAAATACCATCTAATATAACTTTCCTGCTATCACTTGGGCGCAGGTCCTTAATGCTCTCTCTAAGACCAGGAACACTGCATAAATGGGCGCAGACAGTATCCCAGGATGCCTTCAAAATAGCATGAAACATGACTTATCAGAACCTCTGGAATTACTGTTTGACTGTAGCCTCCACTCAGGCTTTGTGCCTCCTGAATGGAGAAGAACAGTCATTCCTTTGCCCAGAGGTGGGCCATCTACAGACCCATAAGTCTCAGTAGTCTTATTTGTAGAGCCATGGAAAGAATTATCATGGAAATGATCAATAGAGATGTAGTAAACCTCCAGACACTGGACCCAACCCAGTTTGGCTTCATCAAGGGAAGATCATGCCTACTCAACCTGGTGAACTTCTTTGAGAAGGTAACCAAAGAAATGGATGGGGGAAAAATGGTTCACACTGCTTACCTTAATGTGACCAAGGCATTTGACAGAGTACCCCACTCGAGCATTGCTGACAAACTCAAGAGGTTATGTACACACTCGTATGTCACCCTGGTGGATAACCAAGTGGCTCACAGACAGGACCCAAGAAGTTAGAAATGAGGAGTCCACCTCTACAAAGAGGCCAGTCACAAGTGGAGTCCCTTAGGGATCAGTCCTTGGACTGTTCCTTTTTGGCATTTACTTTTCTGAAGTTAAGGCCAATGTCAGTGGTCTCTGGCTGTCTGAGTTTACAGATGATTGTAAATTTGGAGCTGTCATTGAATCTCACACTGACACAAATGTTCTCCAGGAGGGGCTGACACAGACAAACAACTGGTGTCAGAGCCATGGACTAGAACTATAAATATCAATAAAGGCATAGTAGTATCCTTTGGAAAGACATTCACACATGGTAACTATCAAATTGACAACCAGTAGTCTGGGACGTAGGGACACACATAGATAGTAATGTAGCCTTTGGCCATCACGTGTCTAGAGTAGTGAGGAACTCATTCTATGTTGCGCAACTTATAAACAAAGGTATGGCATCCAAGTCCAAGTGAGTCATTGTTATTCGGCGTACATCAGACCTGTCATTGAGTACAGTGCTCCCTTTGATATGTGCCTAACCAGGCATGTCCAACAGTTGGAACGTCCACAGAGGTTCCTCACTAAAAGAATACAGGGTGTAAGTAATATGTCCTATGCAGAGTGCCTCAAGGTCCTATTCTTGTATTCCATCTTTGAGGGGCTATCTATGCCTGGCATACAGAGCATTGTCAGACCCAACTCTGATGGACCTTTTATATCCACAAAACAAACACCACCAGAATTACCCATTCTAAAGACTTAAAACCTTGCCTGTGTTATAAATAGGACCTGTTGGAGTGACAAGTATGTATCCCAGAGACTACCCCTGTCTATGGAACAGGCTTCCCATCCATGTGAAGCAGAGTACCTCCCTAACCCAACTCAAGTGCAACCTGGACAACTGGATGGGAACAGGAAATTCATCCCTGGTTTGGCACCTATGTCTCTAATTAACACAAGCAACTTGTAAATGGTTCAACTCCCAACCCCCTGCTAACATTCGTCAAGGTTAACAGAACTTATGAGAGATTTGGGATGCATGGCTAGACTTAAAAAGGCCCTTATAGTTGTTAGCCTAGTAAACACCTATGAACCTACGAACTTCATGCCTAGGTCAGCTGATTTTAGCACCCCTCAATACTGGGTTTAGGATTAAAAAAAGGTCCCTTTTACAATCTGGCACTCTGGCTCCTCTCCTAACGGCCTGTGTCTTCACACTCTAAGAGCAAAAGAAAACAAAGTCAGTTCTACAATCTGGAACTCCTCCTTTCTTTCTAGGAGGGGGTGACAGGTTTGAGCATTTCCATGGTGTTTTCTCTCACGTTTACATATAAAGAAAAAAAATTAAAGAGGAAAAAAAAGCAAACAAAACAACAACAAAAAACTAATCTGCAGATTGACCCCCTAACACTTTGCTCCTATAGCAGCTACCCCTTTCACCCAACCCTAGCTTCACTTCTGTGGTCGTAGTGCCATTAGATTTTAGTGAAAAAAGGACTTAAATGTCATGGCTGATGTGGTAGGATTTTTTGTGTTTGTGATTGAAACATTCAGAGGTAACGTGATAACATGCTAATGGGTATTGGTGAGTCAGAAGTTTTGTTTTTGGTCAGTAAATCTACTGCCAGTCATTAGCGGACCGGAGTTCCGCTGTGGCGACCCCTAACCTGGAAAAGCCAAAAGCCAAAAAACAAGTAACAGACACAGTTTGAGTAACATTGTTTAGCAGTTTAAACGTAAAGTAAAAGTAAATAGTAAAATATCATTCAATCTCTGTGCTCCAGCAACAGAGTGGTCGGCTAAAAAATGCAAATACAACTAATATTGAAGTCTTCTGTATTTTGGTATTGTGTATTGTTGAAGATGTCCACACAGTTTTCCTTCATCCTTCATTCATTGTTCTTAAAAAACTTTACATATTGCAGTTTAGCAAAATTGTAAACAGTATATGTAAAGCTTTTCATGTTACAGTGCAAGAAAACTGTAACAATATCTGAATTTTATGCTAGCTACATGTACATGATGTCTGTTTTGTTATTTATTTATTTATTTATTTATTTATTTATCAACATTTGATTACTGGGAAAGTTTGACTGGGTAGAAGCCTGTTTTCAGCAGAGGCCCGGGGAGAAAAGTTCCAAATTATTACAAAACATTTTTGGAACAATAATTTTACAGTCTTCAAAAATAAAACAAGAACATCTGCAGTTTAAATAATTCTAACAAACAATATAAAAACATTGGTTAAGAATTAGTGTAAGTTGTATAACAATAATTTAATATTTACAGAAATTTCAGACAGTTTATAGAGAAATTAAATGTTAGTCTAATACAAACAGGAATTGCAATATGAAGTGAGGAAAAAACAGGCTTATGGTATGTTTAGAGAGAAAGTCAGGAAATAGAATTTGATAGAAGTAAGGAGGTAAGTGAAGAAGGGAGAGGAGGGAGGTATAAGGAATGAAAAGGTACTTTTTTACATTTAGGGATGTAGTTTATCCTGGTTTTGAACAAGAACAGCGCCAGATTTTAGCAAGAAAGTCATTCAGAGTTCTTTTGAAAGATGGGAAGGAAGGTACTGACCAGATGGGTACAGGTAAGACGTTCCAGGCCTTGGCAACCTTGTACAAGTAAAGACATTGCCCACCAGATTTGATAGGTTTGTAAACAGACAGGCGTTTTTGGTCACTAGTTTGCAGTGACTGACTGGGAATATAGTTGTGTAGAATGTTTTTTATTGCTGGCAAGCAGGTGGATGCTGAATCTGTATGTATGTTTTAAATGTGCTTGGGTGTTATGGTACCAAAAAAGAAGCCTTCCAAACTCATCCAAATGTCTTAGCACATTTGTCTGAACACAATCACCCTTGATGTGCTAAAGCAGCCTATCCAGACCTACACCTGGGACCAGTTGCCAATGGTCAGAGGGTTTTTTGTGCTTCTATTAGCCATTGTATTCCTGCCATAAAACACTGCAACTCTGTATCAGTAAACTGTTAGCCGGCTGGTACCCATTTGCTCAGCCTGAGTTATGTGGGATGGCTCTTTTGAGTGAAAGCTGGACATTTAAATAAATAAATAAATAAGTAAATCATTTTGCCAAACATGAACTAAGGATTGCTATACTGAATATAAGTTCACTGACAGATTACAGTTTGGAAGTGGATGATATTATGGTAAACAGGTGGCCGAACATCCTGTGTATCCAGAAGAGAAGGTGGAAGGAGAGCACAGGAAAGCTTCTTGGCTTGGGATCTAGGACAAACTAGAAATGGTGCAGGAATTGTGGCAAGGAAGAGCTTTCATAAGACAGTGAGGGATGTCATAAGAATTGGTGATAGGCTCACGGCAGTCGGACTTCATTGTAAAGACAGCGTTATTCCTAATCTCAAACTGTGCCCCACAGCAGGGTTGTGATGATAAGGAAAAGAGTACATTCAGGCAGCAATTGCAGGACCTAAAGTAGTACAACATGAGTTAGTGTTGATAGTGAGAGCCCAGAATGCTCATGGCAGGACAGAGAACAGGATTTGAGAGCTGCTTGGGGTCCACATGAGTCAGGCAGCAGGAAAAAGAAGGAAAGACTTCTGTATGGCAGATGGCTTGGTGGTGCACATGGTGCTGCAAGGGATAGTCACAAGATCACGTATTAGAATAACCAACATGGAAGTTGGGTAGACTTCCTCCTTGTAAACAAAGGCAACTGGGGTAGAGTCAGATGTTGAAAAGTCATCGCCAGTGAAACAGTCAACCCATAACATAAATCACTGGTAGCCACAGTCACCTGCAAGCAGTGGTCAGAGAAGGCTCTAAGGTCAACAGAAATTAGGTTAAAGACCTGAAATTTGACTGGAGTAAAATCACAAGAGTTCAAGGAAATGCTTAGTGCTCTAGCACCTCAGGAAAAAGGAGAGATTGGTGGAGTTGAAGATTGTCAGTGTCTCAAAAGAGCACTTGTTAAGCCTATAGAACAGATATGTAGATGTGCCAGGTATGGAAATAAGGTACATAAGAAAAGCTGGTGGTGGAATGCAGAAGACCAAGAAGGAGTGTAGGAAAAGTGGAAGATTGAAAAGATGGACTAGGTTGGCTACCAGAGGCTAAGAAAGTCACAAAAGCAAAGAAGAAGGCTTCAGAGGCTTTCTGCCAGTGTCTGCAAAGTGTCTCTGCAGATGGCACAAAGAACCAATCTGGTTGCAAGACTAAGACAGAAAGATAAAAAGATAGTCATCGAACACCATTCATAAGGGATGCCAGTAAGAACCTGCTCAGCAGTCCACAGGCCATCATATATAGATAAAAGGAGTACTTCCAACAGCTTCTGAATGAAGACAATTCCACAGAAGCTGCACGGCCCCAGACACAGCCTACAATGAAAGAGTAAGAATAACCCACCCTAGGTGAAATAAGAGCAGCAATAAGGAAAATGAGGTCAAAGAAAACAGTAGACTCAGGTGATGTCACAGCAGATGTAATCGAGATGTTGGGTGAGTTAGGGAAGAAATGGCTGCCAAAGGTTCTCGTAGTAGCATGGAGAGAGACACTTTTTCTAGATGACTGGAGAGTAAGCATTTTAGTACCATTGTACAAGAACAAAATGGACATCCACAACTGTGGGCAGTATAGAGGTATCAAACTCCTGTTACACTGCATGAAAGTGTAGGAGAGTGTGATTAATAAATAAGTACTCATAGTAGTAGAAAGTAAAATGGGAGGCAAGCGGTTCAGATTCAGATCAGGATGCAGCACAACTGACCCAATGTTTACAGATAGAGTAGAAGAAGCTAGTGATGAGAGCAGAGTCCATATCGGCAGCATTCCTAGACTTGGAGAAAGCATGTGTCAGGGTTCCAAGAAAGCTAATTTGGGCTGTCTAGTGATTTTCTGAGTTCTGGAAACACTGGTAGAATTAGTGCAGGCCATGTACAAGGACCCAGTGACAGAAGTATGAACAGTAGACAGACTCTGAGAAGGGGTCTCGTGGGATTGGGTGTTTATCAGGGTTCAGCTCTGAGCCCACTACTGTTTGTAATGGTATTGGAGTGCATTAACAAACGGGTCAGAGGGCACAAATTAACAAAGCTGCTGTATGCAGACAGTGTGGCACTACAAGCAGATTCTGAACAGGAACTTCAGCAAATGATAGGGGAATGGAATGCAAAACTGAAGGCAGATGGGAAGAAACAGTGCAGACAGGACAACTGTCATGGAAGTAAATATGGTAAATTAGTATAAGCTGAAAGCTGAGGTAGAGTGGAAAATAATGAAACATGTTAACAACTTTAGGTATATGGGAGGGGTGTTTGAGGATAAGGGAAGTGTGAATGAAGAGGCCAAAGCTAAAATCAGAGGAGCTGCAGCCATCTGACACAGAATGGCAGGGGTAGTGTGTGACAGACGAATACCAAAGAAGCTGAAAAGTGAGATGTACAAAACAGTGATGCAACCATCATGGCTGTATGGTACAGACACCTGGGACATAAAGGCAGAGCAGATGAGGAAGCTAGAGGTGATGTAGTTGAAGGGCTTGAAATAAGTAGCTCCAGTTGCAGAGGAGGTCAACACGAGTAGGTTGTGATGGTTTGGGCATTTGTACAGGAAGGAATAATACAGTTTGGTGAAGAAGTTTAGGGATCGATAGGAAGAAGGCATGTAAAAATGAAGGTGTCCATCAAAGAGATAGATGTATTGCAAGGGATAACACCTGTGACAGTCAGGCATGATTGCCAAAGAAGGTAGGAGAGTAGCACTGAGTCGAGAGATGTGTCAGCAGTTTAAGAGATACCATGATCCCATGTAGATAATGGGTAAAAAGGAGGGGGATGATGATAAGTATGATGTTCCTTTATTATTCACAAAAGAAGAGCCTGGTAACAGGAGAGATTCTTAGCATCCTGGGGGTATATAGCAGCAGCCAAACTCCATATTTTGAAATTGCAGTGGTTTCTCAGGCATCTGTATATCAAGCAGCCATATCCCCTGGACATGCTGTCAGTCATCCAGAAAGAGTTTGTTTTGTGGGCTGACCAAATGACAGAGAACTTGGGGAGCACCTTTGACTCCAACTCAGCACCCAAACCTTGACAACAAATGCCCTAGACTTAGTCTGGGTAGCATATACCAGACACACTAGAGCAGGAGTTTTAGAATCCCAACAGTGTGTACAGTGCATATTAATGTCAGAGATGTTAGCCCTCTTCTGCATTTCAACTTGTTGGGGATACCTGGTGTCCAGACTCATTAACCATTGTCCCAGACAATACCATGGAAATGTGGTATATCCACAAGCTAATCTAGAGTATCGATGAATATACAAGACCTGCAATTACAATATAGCTTCACACTAAAAGTGGACTTCCTTTAAGACAAAGTGATAGCAGAATGTCTAAACAGCTCCACAGTAAATCCTCATAAATGGTCATTGGACTGAAATGCCTGACAGCACATAGTACAGACCTGGGAAACTCCCTGAATAGACTTGTTCACAAACCCCTGCCAGGAAGCCTGGGCAAAAAGCCTTTTCAGTAAGTTAGAACATGGGAGTATACTGTTTGCTTTTCCTGCAGTCCATCTCATACTGAATACAGTAGTGAAGCCAGGGTGGAGAGGTCAGGCATCATCTTAATACTCACTTCTGATCAAGAAAACCTTGCTTTTCCTTTATTCTGCAGAACCCTACAAGCTCAACAAGAGGGTATGCTGGAGTACCCTAGTAAGCCTCAATTTGACTGTCTTGATGATAGGTTCCCCTGATCTTGAACTGGGAAGCCTAGTGATCCAGACTTTCTTTATGTTCTTAAAGGTGCTAAATAATCCTAGGATAATGTATTTAGAGACCTGGAAAATATTTTCGTTTTGATGTTCAGCTAACCAAATAAATCCTAAAGCAGCCACTGTGGAGTAAGGTTTGTGCTACCCAAGTTCCTTATTTCGTGTATGACTAGCTTATGCTTTTATTTAAGTCCTCTTTTCTGTTATATTATTATGTTTCCCTATGGATCCATTTCTGCATGAAAGCTGATGTCCCTAAAATTTATGCTGGAGAAAAGTACAGTTGTGTAAAAGCTTACCATAACAGTAGATGTCCTTGTCTTAACTGCTGCAGTATTCCTTACTAATGGGAATTCCCTGTCGTGACGCCCTCTGTCCGGCCAATTTACAAAGGGCTACCATTGCTTTCAGGTACGCTGAACATCACCTGCGCACTCCTTGTGTAAGGTAGGGCATAAAGGTGACGTTCAGGCATACCATCCTCAGAACTGATTGCCCCAGTAGGAACAGCAGTCCAAGGTAAACCAAGGAGAATCTGCACAGCCAGGAAGCAAAAAAGACCAGGAGGATGGAGGGAGGGAGTGAATACTGCAGCAGTGAAGGCAAGGACATCTACCATTATGGTAAGATTTTACACAACTGTACTATGTTCTTACGTTCACTGCTGCAGTATTCCTTACGAATGGAAAAGTGCCAAAGCTCAAGAAGAAACTTAGGAGGAGGAAGCAGCAGAGCCTCCAAGAAGCCATGAAGAATGGCAGCAACAAAACCACCTCTAGCTTTGGAGATACCATCCAACTGGTAACGTTTGGTAAAGGTATGTACAGAAGTCCACATGTGGAGATACCATCCAACTGGTAATGTTTGGTAAAGGTATGCACAGAAGTCCACATGTGGAGATACCATCCAACTGGTAATGTTTGGTAAAGGTATGCACAGAAGTCCACATGTGGAGATACCATCCAACTGGTAATGTTTGGTAAAGGTATGCACAGAAGTCCGGGTAGCTTCAAGAATAGAATTAGTGTCTAAGCTTTTGAAAAAAGCACCAGAAGAAGCCACAGCTCTAGTGGAATGAGCCTTTATAGAAGAATGAAGGCTCTCACCATGAAAACTGAGGAAATATCCTTTGAAATCCAAGTGGAAATAGTTTGTGTGGAAACAGCAAAACCTAAAGACCTAAAATGAAAGGAAACAAATGACTAGTCAGACTTTCTGATAGCTTTAGTTTTATCCAAATAAAATCTGAGCTGTCTATGCACATCTAAGGTATGCAGCACCCTCTCACTGTCAAATTGTGGAGAGGGAGAAAAAGTAGGCAAATTAATAGACTGATTGGGCATGAAAGAAGGATTAGTACCCAAGGGCACCCTGTCCTCATGAAACATCAAATAAGCTGGACAAGCCATAAGGGCTTGCAACTCAAGACACCCGTCTGGCAGAAGTAAGAGTTAACAAAAGAACTGTCTTCCAAGAAGAAAAATGTTGCAAAGAAGCTGAAACAGCAGGCTCAAAAGGAGCCTGAGTCAGTTTTTCCAGAAAAAAATTAAGATCCCATGGAGGAGGAACAGGCTTCCTGGGAGGTCTAATATTAAGGACGCCTTTAAGAAATTGCTTAGCCTCAAATCTAGAAGCTAGCGGGGAAGTTAAAGGCAGACAGGCAGAAGGAGTAGATAAGTAGATCTTAACAGAATTGACCAAACCAGTATTGAGCAACTCACACAAATAAGAAAGAACCAAAGGAACATCCACAGAAAGTGGGTCCAGGTCACGAGAAAGACACCAAATAGAAAACCTGTTCCATTTAGATAAGTAGGATTTCCTAGCCTCCTGCAGGACCTACAGCATGTCCTCGGAAAAAAAGGTGTCTATGAGGAACAAAACCCTATCACCCACAGTGTCATTTGAAGCGTGGACAGGTGGGGATAGATGAGAGACCCCTTGTCTTGTATGAGTAGATCCACCCTGTGAGGTAACTTGAGATGATTGCCCTAGATGCAGAAGTAGAGGGAACCAGTGCTGTTGCAGCCAAAAGGGAGTCACTAACAAGATTTTGGGAGCACCCTGTTGAATCTTGAACAGGATTTTTGGAATGATAGGAAGGGGAGGAAATGCATAAAGAAATATACCCTTCCAAGAAAATGAGAGGGTGTCCACCTTCCAGACCAGAGGACCTGGGACTCTGACACAAAGCAGAGGAAGTTATCTGTTCAGAGGGGAAGCAAAGAGATCTACTTGAGGCGTACTCCACTGGTGAACAATGTCCAGAAACACATCCCTGTGAAGCATCCATTTGTGAGATTGAGTGAAGGACCTGCTCAGATTGTCTGCCACAACGTTCCAATCTGAAGGAATGTAAACTGCCTGAAGAGTTGCACGATATTGAATAGCCAGATCCCATACCAGAAGTGCCAGCTGACAAAGACAGTAAGATCTCGTACCCCCCCCCTCCGTTTGTTGATATACCACATGACTGTGGTATTGTCCATGAATACCTTGAGAGGCCCTGCAGAGAAGAAAGGATGAATGGCTTGAAGAGCCAGCATAAGATCTCTCATCTCTTTGATGTTGATGTGCTTCTTTCACTGACGAGGCGAACACACTCCCTGAACCCTCAGGGAGTCAAACGTTGCCACATCTGAAGCATCTGTGAACAGATCCTGAGAGGGAAGCAGAAGCTGAAAAAGGAGCCCTGGATTCAGAGGCAACTGCTGAATCCACCACAGAAGTTCGTCCTTGAGACATGGGAGAAGAGGAACAGGAAAGTCTAGAGGAGGCGCATGCTGAAACCACACCAACTTCAGAAACCACTGGAACTTCCTCATGTGGAGTCTCACCAGACGAAGCATCGGAATGGTGGAAGCCATGAACCCCAGAACTCTTAGAAACTCCGTGGCTGAAATGGAGGCCAGGGGAAGAAGAGTTTGAAAAAAGAAATGAGAGTTAATGCCTTTGAAGGAGGCAGGGATGCTAGTATTGGCACCATTTGAAACCTGCAACCCAGAAAGACATAATCCTGAGAAGGAGTCAGGGAAGACTTGTTGAAGTTTATTGTGAACCCCAGGCTCTGAAGAAGAGAAATGTAAAAGTTGCAGACTCCAAATCTGACCACAAAGCAGTGACAAGTGGAGTACCACAGGGTTCTGTCCTGGGACCTCTCCTGTTTGGTATCTACTTCTCTGAAGTACAGGTAACACAGAAGGCCTCTGGCTAACGACGTTCGCAGTTGACTGCAAACTAGGAGCCATAGTCAAGTCCTCAAAAGATGTGGACATCCTACAGAAGGGCCTCACTGAGACAGATGTCTGGTTTCAGAGCCATGGCCTCAAGCTCAGTGCCAAAAAGTGCAGTGTCATCCCCTTTGGTAAAAACTCTGTACCCATGAACTATCGCATAGGCAGCAATCTACTTAACACCGAATGCATGATAAGAGACCTTGGGACCCAGGTGGACAGTAGTCTCTCCTTTGACAGTCACATCACCACAGTAGTCAGGAAGTCCTTCTACGTGGCACACCTCATCATAAAAGGGTTCTCATCCAGGAAAAAAGAGGTCATTGTTCCCCTACTGTCACTCATTAGACCCATTATAGAGTACAACGCCCCTTTTGGAATGTACCTCACAAGACATCTGCAGCAGCTGGAAAGGCCACAGAAGTACCCCACAAAGAGGATTACTGGCCTCAAACAAATGCCCTACACTGACCACCTCAAAAAACTCCAGCTGTACTCCATAGCATATCGCCTACTCCGAGGTGATCTCTGCCTAACATATAAAGCTATGTCAAACCCAGAGCTGTTGGACATGCTACACCTAAAGAAATCCCAATCCCTCCGAGCTACATGCTGTACGGGCCTAAACCTTGTCACCAAAATAAACAAGACATGCTGGAGGGATAGATTCCTGTCCCAGAGACTTCCTATACTGTGGAAAAAGCTACCCATCTATGTCAAGCAAAGGTCTTCATTAGCACTCTTCAAGAAAAATCTTGATGAGTGGATGGGAAATACACCCCGAGGATTACTTTTGTGTCTCTGCTGGACAGTGGCACAGGAAAATAACTTTCTTGGGTGGCGTAAGCTATGGAACCTTGCTGGTTAGGCTTACGTAGGCCCTTGGGCCAATAGCCTAGCACCTACCTATGAAGATTTTTGCAAAAGGACCTCTGGAGAAGATGCATGAATCAACAGGTCGTCTAAATAAGGAAAGATTTGGATCCATTGAAGTCTGCAAAAGGCAATCGCAGGAGCGAGGCATTTGGAGAACACCCTTGGGGCAGTAGAAACACCAAAGGGCAAAGCACAGAACTGAAAATGCCAGGAGGCAACAGAGAAAGACAAAATTCTCCTGAAAAGAGGATGGAACGGAATATGGATATAAGCATCCCTAAGGTCTAGCGACACCAGAAAGGCCTGAGGGAGCAAGAGAGAAAAAAGGGACTGAAGGGACAACATCCGAAAGGAAGGCACCTTCAGAAAGGTGTTCAGATGGGAGAGGTCTAGAATAGGCCTCCAAGTGCCTTCTTTTCTGGGCACTAGAAACATTCTGGAATAAAACCCTTTCCCCCTTTGGGACACAGGCACTTCTTGAATAGTACCCTGAGACAAGAGGTCCCGAAGAACCTCTGGGGAAAAAAGAAACTGTTCCTGAGGAGGCTGAGGAATGCCCATAAAAGGAGGACGGGAAATTCAGACCATGAAGTACCCTTTACAAATGATTGACAAAACCCAAGAATCCTGGGTGATCTGGAGCCAAACAGGAAGAGAAAGAGAAAGGCAAAGAGAAAGAGGAATATGGCTGGATAGTCAGACAGTACCTGGTTTGTTAGGAAAGGAAGGCTTAATAATCCCCACAGTCTGAGGGGCCTTGCAGGAGCAGTCAGTTTACTACCCTTGTTACCTTTTGAAGGAGGGCGAGACTGCCTACGAACAAAGGCTGGCTTAAAAGGGTAGTTCGTTGAAATTTAGGCACAGGAGAGACATGCTTAAGCTTCTGTAAAGCCTTCCCCTTGTCCTGAAGAGACTTAAATAAGCCAGCAGCTGCTTCACCAAAAAAGAGTATTGTCCAGAGGAGCATCCAGCAACATAGCCTTAATATCATCAGACAAAGGCTGAAGCCAAAGCCAGGAATACCTCCTCAGAACCGAACCAGAAGCAGCAGCCCTTGAAGAGGCATCTGCAGCATCATAACTACATTTGATAGAATGACGAAATACCTGAGAGGAAGTCCCAAGCAAGGGAAGAGCAGAAGATTTACCCTCCGAGTCTGGAAGATCAGGAAGAAGCTGACATGCCTGAGAAAGAAGAGCCAAGACATACCTAGAGATATGGGTCTGATAAAAGCTAGGGTAGATGAAGTATAAACTTTCTTACCCAGCCTGTTCATGGTCCTACTTTCCTTGTCAGAAGGCAGTAACTTAGATGAAGGAAGCAGTTGAGATGGCTTATTAGAGGCTACAGACACCACAGAGAGGTCAGTAGCAGGACATTTAAACAAAAAGGAACAATCCTCAGGCACCCTATAAAACCTATCAGATGTTCTGGGAGCAGGGGGCAGAGGCAATGGAAAAAACATTCAATAAAGCAGGCAAGACAGGAGGAATGGCCGCAGGTTTAGGAGATTCCATTTGCAGCAATTCATAGTACCTCTTACGGATATCTGAAACCTGGGCACAATCCCACTTAAAGTCCATCATCCTAGAGGGATTATCTAGAGTTTGATAATTCTCCTCCTCAGACCCGTAGTCTAAAGGAGAAGGAATCTAGGCAGAATAAGCAAGGGAGTCATCATCATAGTCCAATTCAGAAGAATGCACTTCCCTGGGCCTTTTAGGGGAAGAGGCGGACCAAGGAGGAGCCGGAACTGAAACCCCTTGAGGAGGCCGCAACGACAGTAAAGCATTAAATAACCCCTGAGTAAAGGCCTGTCACCCACTTTGTGGATCCCTAGGAGCAGAAGAAATGTTCTTAGTATTCTGTTTCTTCTTCAAAGTGACAGCCGTCCTGGAAACCTGGGAAGGCCCAGACTCTGCAAATTGTAGCATGTTACAGGCCACCCTCACAAACTCAGGAACCTCACATGGCCTTCCTGAAAACACTAGAGGGGATAAATGTATCACCAAACACCATCATACTAGGTGACTTCAATTACCCTAATATAGACTGGGAACACTACTCAAGCCCAAACACCCTAGCCCAAAAGTTCCTGGAATTCATAAACTCAAATGCCATGGAACAACTAGTCACCATCCCCACAAGAGGAGAAAACATACTTGATCTCATCATCACGAACATGGGAGCACAATGTTCAACACCGAAGTATACCCCTCACTGGTGAGATCAGATCACAAACTAATCTCGCTGGAGGTCCTCATCCCACCCCACCTGAAATAAAAAGACCACAGTAAAGAACTTCTCGAAAGCCGACTTCACACTTCTAAAGACTAGTGTGGTCTCCTTTAAGGCCCCCGAGCCGACGGAAAATAGTACTCAAGCCGCTGAATCACTTACAAATGCCTTCTACCAGCACCTGCAGGACTGCATGGATAAGGCAATCCCAAGCAAAACAAAGACTCTTTGTACCAAAGGCAAGCGCCCACTCGTGGACCCCAGCCATAAACAAACTCTACAACAAAAGGAGGAAGCTACTACAAGATAGAGCAAAATCCTTAAAAGGTAAGACACCCTTGATCACTATAAGTAAAAAGCTAAGAGCTCTCATAAAGTCATCCAAAGCAAATTTTGAGAGAAAAATAGCTAAAGACTCAAAAGACAATCATAAGGCCTTCTTTAGCTATGTTAGAAACCTGGGAGGAAACTCCCAGATATGCTCAGAACTAGTTCAAAATGATGTGAAGATTACTGATCCTACAGACATTGCCAACATACTGGCTGACAGGTTCAGTGCAAACTTCTCCCTCCCCCAAAAGGAGAGATATCTATACCAAGCGATTGCAGCCCCCAAACATCTCCAACGCCCAAGTGAGAACTGCTCTCTCCAAAGCAAAAACACAGCATCCATGGGACCTGATGGTGTCCCCGGCTGTGTGCTCCACGAACTCAACGAGGAATTAAACCCACAGCTAGGACAGCTGTTTAATCATAGTCTTACCTCTGGATACCCAGGAGTGGCGCACTGCAACTGTGGTCCCACTTCACAAAGGCGGTGCCTCCACCGACCCTGAAATTACCGCCCATTAGCTTGACAAGCCTTATCTGCAAAGCCATGGAGAGGATCATAATGGACCTCATAAATAAAGACATAGGGAATTTGCAGACTTTGGATCCATCCCAGTTTGGCTTTGTCAAAGGCAGATTATGCCTTCTAAACTTGGTTGACTTTTTCAAACAGTCACCAAAGCCATTGATGAGGGAAAGGAAGTCCATACAGCCTACCTCGATCTGGCGAAGGCCTTTGATACAATACCCCACTCGGGTATCATTGAAAAACTCATCAGCTTAAATGTTAACCCATACATCACAAGATGGGTTGCAAACTGGCTGAGTGACAGAACCCACAGGGTCAGAGTTGCTGGCGCCATGTCAGACTCAAAGCCTGTCACAAGTGGTGTACCACAGGGCTCAGTCCTGGGCCCACTCTTGTTTGGCGTCTACTTTTCCAAAGTACAAGCAAACACAGGAGGGTTATGGCTGACAAAGTTTGCAGATGACTGCAAACGCCATAGTAGAAAACACATCTGACACAGATATCCTTCAGAAGGGTCTCACAGAAACGGATAACTGGTGCCAGAGCCATGGCCTAAAGTTAAATGCCAAAGAATGCATAGTCACACCCTTCGCCAACAACAAGGTTACCCCTAGCTACCAAATAGGTGGCAATCCACTGAGTACAGAAGAAGTTATCAGGGACCTGGGGACCCAGGTTGATAGTAGTCTGTCATTCGACACCCATGTAGCTAAAGTAGTTAGGAAGACCTTCTACATTGTCCACCTTATCATGAAGGGATTCTCATCTAGATCAAGGGAGGTCATAGTCTCCCTATACTCATCACTCATCAGACCAATGATTGAGTACAATGCCCCATTCGAATGTATCTGACCCGACACTTGCAGCAGCTGGAGAGGCCACAAAAGTTCCTCACCAAAAGGATAAAGGGTCTCAAACATCTGTCCTATGCTGCCCGACTGAAAGAACTCCAGCTCTATTCAGTCACTTACCGCTTGCTCAGAGGTGACCTTTGCCTAACATACAAGGCCATGTCAAACCCAGATTTGATGAATATGCTTCACCTCAAAAATCTAGATCCGTCAGAGCCACAAGGGCGGAGACTTAAACCTCGACACGGCTATTAATAGGACGTGCTGGAGGGATAGATTCATCACCCAAAGACTCCCTATGCTGTGGAATAAAATCCCGGTATATGTGAGGCAGAGCACCTCGCTGGCCTTGTTCAAGAGAAATCTTGACCAATGGATGGGAGATCGCAGATATACCCCAGGGATTACCTCAGTGTCACTGCTCAACAGAGGCACAGCAAAATAATGGGTATAGTTCCCCATACTAAAGGGGTGGCGTAAGCCACAAAACTATGGGCTAGGCTTGTAAATGCCCTCGGGCAGATAGCCTAGTATGAACCTATGAACCTATGAACTCAGGACGGCATTCCACAACTGCAGTAGGAACCTTTTCCCTAAAGAGAAACTGGGAACCCCACTAGACCCCTCGGAAACAATCAACCGTGGTTCCCTTTGAACACTTAAAATGGATGCCTGCAAAGCCTCGTCGGACGTGCTGCCTGCCAGATCCTCACGGCCTCCAACTCAGATGTGGTAGAAGAATGTGACAAAACAACCAGGTGAGGCTCCGGTTGCATAATAACCTCAGGAGAAACCCCTGGCAGAGGCAGATGATTCCGGTCTTACCTCTTATGCACCTTCTTCTTCCTAGACGGCTGACCCTCGGGGGAGGAAGTTCCGTCCACAGTACCTGCAGCAAGAAGCTTAAGTTGCTGGTTCTCAAGGTACAGTGAAAGGAAAGAATGCCTACTACAAGGAGTTTTCAACATTTCAAAATGTTGAAGCACATGTATTCGACACGAAAATGTCGAACGCTGACTTTGTTGAATGGCCAAAACACCAATTTCTTCCCTAGGGAAAGAAATTGGAAGGCCAACAGACAACACCACATAAAAACTTAACGTATTTAAGTGGGGGGCTGTGCCCCCCCACACCCCCCTAACTAAATATTCTAACTTCGAGACCACACTACAGTCGGGGAAAAGCAGGTGTGACAGAATGGCCAACTGATTTCTTTCCCTTGGAAAGAAATCGATGTTTTGGCCGTTCGACAAACTCAGGGTTCGACATTTTCACTTGTCAATAATCTGATATAGATCCAAGAGTTTTGGGGACAAACGCCTGACAAATTGAACAAGACGTATGGCTGTGAGCAGCACCAAGGCAAAAAAGACACTTCTTGTGATGGTCTTTATGGGGAATCGGTCTCCCACACTGGCATTTACCCTTCCTGGATGACATTAACCCCAAACAATAATAAACAAACAGAAAAAGTAACCAAAAACTCAACTGGGTACTTATCTGCAACTGTAAGCACAGAAAATCCAATAAACAGAAAAACAGTAAAAAAGAAAAAAAAAAAAAAAAAAATATATATATATATATATATGTGTGTGTGTGCGTGTGTGCGCAACAGACCAGCAGTTTAAACAGCGTACAGACTGGTGGCAAAGAAGTTCTGAGGATGGTATGGCTGAACGTCACATTTATGCCCTGCCTTACGCAAGGAGTGTGCAGGTGATGGTCATCGCACCTTAAAGCAACGGAAGACTTTTGTAAACTGGTCGGATGGAGGGCTTCATGGCAGGGAATCCCCATTAGTAAGGAATACTGCAGCGGTGAATGTAAGGACATCTAACACTGTTACCTTTGAAGCAACTGACTGTGCTGTTAAACATATTTCTTCAAAGTCTGTTTTCATGTAGGCTTGTATCTTCTGCTAGAAGGGTTGCTTTCTTCAGCTTCTCATGGGCTCTGTGGCCTGTGCACTATTTCATCCCAACAAAGTGGCCTTGAGCAAAAAGGTATATTAAAAATAGGCTTTAACCAGCTTTCTTCATTAAACTCTAAAGTAAAGGAGAAAGACTTAACTTCCCTCGGATGTGTACAGATAATTGAGGCATTATTTTGGAGGAATAATGGCAAGAATCCGACCATGTTTGTTTCTTTGGGTATGATAAACTGGGAAAAGCAGTATTGAAGCAGAGATTATCAAAATGGCTAGCTTACCGCATTTGTTTTTCATTAACATCATGACAGATTTTTAAATTTGGATCGTACGGGTAAAAGGTAATTCTTCTGGAGTGACAGCTACTTTTACTGCCTTTATCAGAAGTGCTCCTGCATAAAACATCCAGTTGTTATTTGTTCTGTCCAGACCTTTTCCAAAATTACAAGCTGGATGCACACTTCAGAAGCAGGCTAGGCCTTTATATTGCTGCACTTCAGGGTCTTCTAGCTCCTTCACTATAGTATTGACATCAGGGCAGCACTGTTTACTCTTCTGTGCCTTATGAATTCTGCTGCAGAAACAGCAAAAAACAAATAAAAGATGCTGTATCCTTTTAGCCTCCAATAATGTTTTGGGAGGGGCTGGATCTGCCTTCTCTTTTTTCCCTGTCCTTTTAATGTCTGCAGATCTGGTGTGGGGTGGGGTCAGCACTGTTTAGCCATAGTGGTCAGACTTATATGCACATGCTGTAATCAGACTTATGTGTACTAGCCTGTCTTGGACCTCATCTAAAAGAACAAAAGATGACATTGGCTGCTGTCCCATTTGCTCAGACGTGGGCTGATGTCTGTGGCGTGAAGAGGAGACCAGCCTGCTGCATGAAGTCCAAAGCTCTGGGATTGTGGCCAGCTGTGATGTATGCCTGCTGCTAATTCTTATGCTTTGTGAATATTATTGCAGCAATGATTCCAGGACTTCAGCAGCTGCAGTTATGTTAAGTCACAGCTGTACTTTCTTCAGTGTTGCATTCATTACACGTATACAAATGTTGTTGTTATTCCTCAGCCCCTTTGCACAGGTTCGGTTTCCCTTCTCTGCATGACTTACTGTTTTTCTTCTCCATTCTCCATCGTTAGCTTATACAGCTGCAGAGTGGTTACCTCTGTTATGCAGCAGGCACATTTTTGCTTGTCCTTGGAGTCTAGCCACATGGTGTGGTATATAGTAAATTTCATTTACGGTTCCATTTTTTATCATCTGTTTAATTCCAAGTTTACAATTTTGACTCCAGATTTTCAAAGTAACAGTTCTGGAGTACCACATAACACCATGCAATTCTTCAGTGCTTTTTGAACTCTTTTAAGGGTTCAGTTTTGCAGGCCAGTTTAAAGTCTTGCATGTTCTGAAGGCTGTTTATTAATCCCTCCCCATCTGTTGTTTTTGGTGTTCTTGCAGTTCATTTTACTTGTAAGTTTACATAGATTCCCACCTCCTTCTGGAAGCTCCATTAGGTACTCTTCACACCAATTAATTTTCAGTGGCATTGTGTTGGTCAGATAATACCCTGTATTCTCACTCATGTTTTTTCCTTTCTGTTCTTTGATGTTTAAAAACAGTTTACTATTGTAGGTCTCCCTGCTGGTGTAACTGTCACTACCTCTTCATTATATCCTTTGCTCACACATATCCAGGTGTTAGTGTGTACATTGCTGTATGGTGTAAAGAATCTGTGAAGGGAGATGTGGGAACTGCAACTGTATTGGGGAGTGTAGACATTGATGGTATTACAGAAACTCCGAACAAAGATTAAAGGGGGTGGGCCATCAAGATGCCAGGAAATAGGTAATTTAACATTGACACAAAGTAGCTCAATGTAGGGAAGTTGCATTGTGCTTCAACTAGGGCTTCACATGTGAGGTCAGAGAGAAGGAGGACCACCAACTAATGGGGGGGGGGGTCAAGGAGGGAACTGGCAGAGTCAGAACTAAGATAAGCACCGTGGCAGTTAAGGGAAAGGGAGGGAGACTACAGATAGATAGATAGATAGATAGATAGATAGATAGATAGAGTAATAAACCCCCAGGTGTATCAAGGGAGGAAGATGAAAAATTGGGGAATTGAATAAGGGAGTTAAATGAGAAACAGATGGTTACTTTGATGGCGAGATCTTAATCTGCCAGGAGTAGATGAACATTTTCTCTGTGTGGTAGTGTAGTAAAGGGAGATGAGGAAGATCTTGACCATGTAGAGTTCAGCGAGCTAATGACCTTTCTAGAAAGGATGTAATTCTGGAAGTGGGTTTAATCCAGGTGAAAGAGGTCAGGGAAGTCTAAGTAAAGGCATTGATAGCCAATGATGATCATGCCACTGTGTCATTTAGAGTGGAGGGAAAAGTAAGACTGCAAAGACAATGACGAAGGATTTTAGGGGAGTTGCTGAGCTGAGAAATGAAGTTCAGAGGTGATATAATGGTCCAAAGGCATTTGAACACACTGTGGGAGTGGTCTGGGTTGAAGTATTTAAGGATAGTGCCAGTAGTTCGACAATGGTACAGAAGTACAACAGTATTACTGTAGTTTGATAGGAATGTGAAGGGGTGAAAAAAAGACATACAAGAGGCGGAAGGGAAAGGGTTAGGATTGGGTGTTACACTAGAAAGGTAAGCAGAAGGGGAACATAATAATGAGGGCAGCAGATGAATAGGCTGAAGGGAAGCTGAGAGGAATGGAATAAAATATTTTTTAGGTACAAAGCAGGAAGGAGGATGTATGGGACTGACCTGATCAGTCTGAGCAAGGATGAGAGAGAGAGAGAGAGAGATCACAGACGACATGGATGAGCAGATTGGATGTGTGGACGACTACTTTGTACTTCACAAAGGAGAAGGGAGGTAAGGGTGTTACTTTAGGGGAGTGGCTGTGTAAAAGTCAGGGGAGCAGTGGACAGTCACTAGGATAGAGTGGGAGGAGATAGGGAAGGAACTGGCTGCCTAAGGCAGTGCAGTCTGATAACTTATATTTAGTGTCACTAAACATGTATGTAATAATATCTGTTTGTGTATGTTCAGAAAATTCACAGCTGTTTTACACTTGTGATTTGGAGCTTTTCTTTATATGATGTCCCTGAAAACTGGATGTTTCTAGCTGAGCATTCCTGGTTAACCAATGCTAAGTAACTAGTTGGACTAGCCAGGCAGGCATTTGATTAAAGTACTGGCAGATCCATTTGAACGCATCACTGGCCACTCCAGAGCTGCTAATCTGCAGTGGAAAGTACCAAGAAGTGTATTCATACACAAGGGGAAGAACATGAAAAAAGTACTGGGAACTGAGGGCGTGTTAACGTAGCAGCAGGGAACAGTCAGGTTATTGAGAAAATCCTGAAGGAGAAGCTAATTATTTTCCTAGCTGACAAACATGGTTTCATCGCTTGACAGGGCTTTTATTTAAACCAGATGCAGTTTCAGTAGTGGTTACAGGAACATTTGACAGAAATACTAGGTGCGTTTTATTTGGACTTCCAATGACCTTTGACTTGATCTCACTCAGGTGACTACTAGAACTGCAGGAGTTGGAGGTACTATTGATTCAAAGGACATGGATTACTGCAGTGTTAAAGGAAAGCACAAATGGCTGCAATGAAGGGTAATGCCAGTAGTAAGGGTAATAACAAGTGAAGTACTGAATGGGATACTCTGGTGCACTTAAATTTAGTACTCTTCATCTAGTTTGTTTGACTTCTGTAAGGGAATAGAGAGTACAAACATGGATGCACTAGTGGAAGATGAGGAAGTGTTCAAGGAAGCAGTTGAAAAGGATGACCAAGTGAGTGGAGGAAGGCAGGTGAAGTCCATTAAAGACAAATGCGTAGTACTGTACTTGGGCTGTGACACTCCTAGTGTTAAGCATCAGCTTGTGAAAGTGGCTCTATTGGCAGATGAGCAAGTAAAAGGTGTGTGTGTGTGTGTGTGTGTGTGTGTGTGTGTGTGTGTGTGTGTGTGTGTGTGTGTGTGTGTGTGTGTGTGTCTCTGTCTCTGTCTCTGTCTGTCTGTCTGTGTGTGTGTGTGTGTGTGTGTGTGTCTGTGTGGGGTGGGGTGAGGGCTGGACCAACAGAGACAGAGTGAGTGGACTATAGCAGCATCAGACAGAATAATGTAGCATGACATTAGGCTGTGCAGTCTTCTGCAGGTTAGTAAGGCCACATATTCATTAGTCTGTGAGGCTCTGTTGGCCATACAAGCATAAATGGCTTCAGATTACTAGAGTGATGTGTGGAATGGAAGGTAGGTAAATGATCAGAGAATTTGGAACTCTTCTTACCAGATGACTGAAGTGACATGGACTCATGATACGGATGCACAAGGTTGTGTGTCAGAGATCAAAAGGAGTCACCATAACCAGTGAGCACTCATGGGAGGAAGGAGGGATACAAGTAACAGGTTACAGAACTCAACTCTTTGTTTTTAGTCTCAAGAGAGAGGGAGAGAGGTAGACAAATGAAATGGTCTGTTTGAATGGGCAGTCAGTGGAAGGCAGACAGAACATAAACATGGAGGCATTTAAGAGAGCATTGGATGAGTGAAGAAAGTGTGAGGATTGTGGGAAGCAGGGAGGGATGGAGAGGTGTAATGTTAAATTCACTTAAAGGGTAGACTGAGTAGCCTCTCTTTCTACAGTTAAGAAGTAACTCCATTTGTGTAATCTGATAAGGAAGAAGTTTATCTCCCTTAAGCTGTTGGCTCTGGAATTAATATGCTGCGGTTTGATACTATAATTGGTCTGTGGTGTTTGGTAATCCTTACCCCCCAGAAGTTTATTTTCTTGGTTGCACACTTCACAAACAATGTGCTTGCACAACACCCACAAATTGTGAGCTTATCTAACAGTATATATCTATGTTTTTCAGCCTGGCTCCATAGGGCAGAGGGCTGGAGCCCAGACTATTACCCAGGTTGCTGGGTTTGATTAGCAGCCCTGGAACTTCTGAGCTAGGAGTGGAGGGTTGAGGAGTCAAGAGGCATGGCTTGTTTGCCTTTCCCTGGTGAGGTTGGGTTGTGAAGCTCTCTGGATGTCTGTGATTTCTCCAAAGGAGAGCAAGTAAACCACCATCCATGTTTGGGATGGGTAGATGGACAGGGTAGGGCTGCTTGCTGGCAACCATGGCTCTCGACTGTTCCTTATTATGAGGAACGGTCTTCATTTTTGAATCTTATATTCACTCTGTTCTGCATTGAAAGGGTTTGGCACACATTAATTGTTATAGCAATAACCCACGCCTGGGTGTGGGTAATGCTAAATTTACCCACGGTTGGCGTGGTTTGGTCCCGAGAAGCCCGAGGACCAAACAAAGCCAACCGTGGGTAATTTAGCATTACCACACCCAGGCGTGGGTTATTGCTATTATACCATGACATTATTTAAGAAAAGAAACTGTTACTTTTCTTAAATAATGGCATAGTATAATGCCTGTTTACTGCCCTTCCGCAGATGTCTGGCATCCGGCAGTTCTGATGTACTGCGCCTGCGCAGTACATCAGAGTTGAGCAAACAACGGAGAAAGCAAGATCTCCGTTGCTTTTATGTCTCGCTATGTTAAATGAGTTTAACATAGCGAGACAGTTAAAATAAACGGACATCTCCGTTGCTTATTTTAATCTGTCTCGCTATGTTAAACTCATTTAACATAGCGACATTAAAAATGCAACGGAGATCTTGCTTTCTCCGTTGCTTTTTTTTTTAAACACTGCCTCGCTATGTTAAATGGGTTTAACATAGCGAGACAGCTTTAAAATAAGCAACGGAGATCTCCGTTGCTTATTTTAAAGCTGTCTCGCTATGTTAAACCCATTTAACATAGCGAGACAGTGTTTAAAAAAAACGAGTTATACTAATGGAAAAAAGTCCGGGCGACCGGACCTTTTTCCATTAGTATAACTCGATTTACAACGGGCACGCTGGCCAATCAGCGTGCACGTTTTGGGGGGATCATGGTATAATAAGATTTTTTTAACAAATATCCTTTGTAAATAATATTGAATTGCATTAATTCATCTGAAAAACTCTGTTTTTAAGTATGAATAAAACGTTAATAACCATGCTATGGGTTTCCTAGTTGAAGTCATTAGTGGGAAGTAGTGTTCTGTAGTTTGGAGATAGAAAGTTGAGAGCTCTATTGGTAACACCCCTTAAAGAAGTGATGGACGGCTATCATGGTAGGATTATAGAATGGCCCTTTCCCTTACATAAACTGAACATGTGCAGTAGATGTGTGACTTAATGGAAACACTCAAACCAGCCCTGATGTTGCCTATATGGTGACCCCTCTCAGCTGACTCTTGCCATCTGTGATGAGGTAACAAGTGGGTTTAGTGGCAGGCAATGAGGCAAAGAGTGGCAAAAGTAAATACTTAAAAAATTCTGTGCTTGGTAGTTTGTTGCTTAGCACTTCCAAAACACACAAAGACACCCACATATATATGTTAATTCTACACAGTTACCCTGTCTGTTACTGATACTGTATAATCTGGTGATTTAGAACAGCTCTCTGTCTTCTCATCTTCCTTGCTGCTGAAGCAACATTCATCTGCCTTTCCTTCAAGCATATTAAAAAATAAAAAGACGTTGTTTTGATAAGCTTGCCTACTACTCTGCTGTCCCAGCTACCACTGCACGTGTTTGGTTCATGAATCAATTCCTTATATTTGGCAGTAAGAGACTGCCTAGGACATTAAGATTGCAAACAAAAGCATTTAACAGTTAACATCAGTAGTTATGTCTCAGAGTGATTCCATAGTCAGTGTTTAAAATTGTCTTGTAAGTGCAAATTTATTTTCATAAAGTTAGGTCCTCAAAAGAAGATAGCAAGTTTATTTCTCAGAAATGTAAAATGATTTCAGATTTTGAAAGAAATTAATTTCATTTGACAAACACTGCCTGTTTAACTTTGATAGTTCATTGTTCTGGTTGAAAGCCCTCAGTATAGTCATGTCTGGCAGTAGCTGTAATATCTGCCATTTCTCAGAACCTGATCGAACATTTGGGTTACAGCCTAAAAAGCTTTTAACATTATTTGTATGAAATTATCTTCCAGGCAAGGCATTAAAATTGTTACTGCATTTGTTCATAAATCAGGGTATCAAAGACTATGTTGAAAATTGCAGGCAAATAAAAAAAAACCCAAACACGATTAGTTCTGTTAAATACATCTTCATGATTTATATACTCTTAGTGTTTTATTTCAGAAATGTATAGTGTGGCCAGCCGTTTGTATTTTGTTGCTCCCCAGCTCGCATTAAAAAAAGTAAATTCTCAAAATGTTGCCCTTAACTCACAAATGTATACATCATTTCATCTTTCTCCCTTCAGCCATAAAAGTCTGTTTTCCAATGGGCAGGCTGTGCAGGTACTATACACAACATTTGTTTAAACAGTCAAATGTGTTATGGATTCTTTAAGCTGTGATGTTTCTGAAAGAGTCTCAAAAATATACATATTGTTGACTACAAATGTCTGCCTACAGCCTCAAGGGTCCCATAATTGTATTTATCGTTTTACAGATTCTATTCTTATTTTGTATAACAGGAAACCCTTCCTTCCACGCCCGTAATCTCCTTTCTCAGTCATGTTTGCAAACAACCCTTTGTACTGCCACTTTATCACTGGAAGATAGGCTTCTTGGTTCTGCCTTGTTTCCTCTGGCTAGTAATGCAGGTACCCTTACTAACATTTCTGTGACGTCAGTGGATTTGCATGCCAGTTCTTACTTGTGCTGACGGTGTTAATTGATTTTACCCAGAGCCAAATTACCTTGCTCCTTGTTTATCTCCAAAGAATGCAAATCGTATAAAAAATATTGCTCCATACTTTACTTGTATAGTTTCAGATTAGATATTTACCTCCCTCCATGTTTATCGATCAAGCATGCCATAGTTAAAATGTAGGATAACAAACTCAGTATGTGTATCCCACATATATAGCAAGTGCAAGTATTTGCTTTATTATTTATTTATTTATTGCAGTTGGTTTACCAGGATAGTCCATTGGGCCTTAAAGAACCCATTTTCAATGGAGTCCTGGGGAGAAAAGCTCCAGACAAAAAAAAACAAAATACATATAATATTCGACAGAGACAGTCTAGGGACAGAACGTTATTAATACAATGTAGTCAGAATAATGTGAAACTATTCAGATATATAATAGCAGTCATAACAATTAATACATTGAGAGAAAAAACATGTTAGCAATAGGACAATGCAAAAAATTAATACAAATTAGAGAACAAGTATAGTAGCTAAAAGAAGGATGTGATATTAAAGGACATTAAGTAGAGTTAGTTATGTGGGGTGGGAGCAAGGGCATTCCCACTGTGATGCTAGGTGTAGGAAAAGAGACTTCTTAAAGGTAGAGTGGTTAGAGGTGGTGCGGATGTTTGGTGGTAAGGAGTTCCAGAGGCAAGCGAGGCTGAATGAAAGAAGTTTTGTGCCTGGGGGATGAGTAGGTTTACGGGGAAATCACACTTTTAGAAGCTTGTTTTACCTCTGTTGTCAAATTTAGGATTGCACCTGTCAAAAAAAGTTTGTGCCATCTGTTTGGAGGACTTTTCTATGCATTATTTTTGGAACAAGGGCATATTTTTTCCCTGTTTTCAAACTTTGGCCTTGGTTTTGAAGTTATGTATTGCCTTAAGTGGCTTGTGGCTGGAGTTTTAGGTGAAAACTCAGACTAAAATTTGTGTGGTGGGCGTCCATGCTACAGGTATTTTATATCTAGATTTGTAACATGCATAGGTTGGAGAGAACTAAATAAGTGGCACAAAACTGTATACTGCTTGCTTTTTATTCTAAATCAGACACACCCTATAGCATTCTGTCTCAAAACACCTTATGTTTTCTTGCTGTACAGCTGAACATCTTCCATGTCTTTTCCTAGGTGGCATGTTCATTCCATCCGGAGTATGAGCTAGTCATTTTGAGGAAGGAGAGACTCCTACAACCCATCCATTATATTGCTTGGGGTGCCCAATCATTCATTCTGTCAATGGCCAGACAGATTGTAGGGACTGAGCCGTTTTCAGGTTCAGCGGAACACTGTATCTTACCCTTTGTAGCCCCCCCCCCATGAATTCCACACACTACTACCTGCTGTGGAAGGCACACTATTGCATGTCGATTTCCTCAGCTAGTGCATTTACATGAGGACAGTGTATGTTCAGCTGACCTTTGCCCTGAGGGTGGATGTTCAGTAGACCTTTGAGTTAAGGGTGTAACACCCAGTTATCCCTCTAGACATCACCCAAGCGATACGCCAGAGCCACCCCCATGATGGGTGTGCTGGCACTGACTACTCAGTTCAGTTCTTCCTATTCAGGTTGATCCGGTAATTGGTTAATTGGATATTTTTGTAAATTTTTATTTTTAAAAACGAGTTACCATGTGTCTGAAGTGCCTGTCATTCTCCCTGGTGTGTATTCTACAGGAGTAGCATGGTGCATGATGTGTCCTGTTTGGATGTAGTACAGAACATGCGTACGCATTTGCACATCTAGTTGATGAGAAGAATGTAACTGGGAGTACATCATGTTACCCTCCATCTCGCTGTCCCAGCTGCCACATTTTTCTGCATTATTTTGTCCCCATGTATTATTTTACATAACCTGTACAGCACCTACAAGGAATTATTTGCCTATCTTTGACTACCACTGCATATTTGGGGTAAGTTTGTAATTGCCTTTCAGTTTTGTCAAGTCTAGGTTTAAAACTTGTCAAGGCATTACTGCAATATGCCAAGGGAGTCTGTTGCAGAAACTGGAAGTGTGGTGGGATAAATGTCTGTCATGCCTACAGATTTTGTTGACACAATGGTGAAGGTGAAGGCTTTTGGTGTGGTATTTACATACTGCTAGTTCTGTGGATGTTGGGGAGATCATATTACATAAAAAGAAAAGCCAGGCAGAGATCAGCTTGTAGCCAAGCATGAGGGAGCTTTTAATCTGTTGGAGTAATGCAGGGTGATGAGACCATCATTTTTCTTAGTTAGGAATCTGTGATGCCTTTCATGTTGTATTATGTGCTTGGTAAGGTGTATGGCAGATGGGCATTGTATTCAGTGATGCACTGATAAGGGATATGGCTTTTTTGATTTATAGGGGGTACGCCTAGAGATTGTATGTGTTGGATAGAATGATTTCCTAATAACAGCTAAGACATGATAGCCAAAGGAAAGCTTATTGTCAGTGTACATACTCTGATCAGTATTGACTGTGTTAGTCCTGAATGGAATGTGCTTGATGTGGAATGGATTAGTGGCATTTGACTTCGCAAAAGTAGCATCAGTACACTTTTTAGCATTAAGGGTGAGCAAGCATTTCTGTTATGCCTTATTTTGGATGATTATGTCCCAGGGATAAATAATTTTACTGCCATAATGTACTTGGATGTTGTCTAGACATGAGGGATGTCTTTTTTTCAGATCAGTCTTTGTGGTCTGCAGAGAATGTTCAATTTTCAGTACAAAATGCTGCTGATTGGCCACTTTTCTGCACCCATTGTATTTAGCAAGGTGTTAACCGTACTTGTAGCAGTCTTGAGGGAGAGGGATGTTCATGTATTTTCTGTACATGGGAGATTGGCTTGTAGTAGCCTTATTTGAGGGACTTCCAGTAGCAATCCTGGCTTGGGTGCTTCTGTTATTGCAGGCCATGTGGGTCACCTTAAACTGGTAGATGGACTCTCTGATTCTTATGTTCATCTTCATCAGAGCAGATTTGGACACTCTGTTTATTGTCTCTCTCCTCTGTCCTTGAAGAGGACCCAGGAAGCTCCTGTCTGTAACAGCGTGGGTCTGAATGCAGTGAGGGTCCAAGGCCATGCTCACCCCCTGCCTTTTGGGTATTATGGTAACCATGATCATCAGAGCACCTATTCCACATCCGAGGATGTGGTTGGTACTTTGGTGTGTGAGGTTTCGGAGGCTAAAGAGCAGTCACACTCTGGTCTGTGTTTGGGGTGAGACCCATGTCATCAGGCTGTAGAAATGGGAACAATTCCTGCTAATCTGTGTAGTTCCATTTCCTTCTTGCACTAGATCCAGCTGTAGGTTTTGATGATGGCTACTTCACTGGAGGCATTGACATTTTAACTTGACCCATGTATGGTTCAGAAGAAGTGGGCCTGTTAGAAGATAAGCAGTCAAGTCTCTCAACAACAGGTACTGTTATGGCACTATGTTGGTGTGAACGACTTGAGACGTACCTCTGTGGACTATATGAAGAGACATGACGGAGCTCTTGGACTGTGTGTCTCAGGCAGGTATGTCCCTAGCCTTAAGCAGCATTTTACCTTCACCTAGGATGATACCTCAATACAAACAGAAAGTGATTGACTTCAATAATTGCCTTAGTTTCGGGTGTCATTCTAAGAGGATCCAGTATCTGTCATCCTGGGAAGACATGATCGACAGACCTTGATTCTGTGCCATAGATGGCCTTCATCTGTCGCCTCCAAGATTTTGGCTACTGGCTAAGACTCTTGCTTGGCTACTGGCTAAGACTTTTGCCACCCCCATAGTGCCTTTTTAGGCAGTGTCTCAAGGACAAAATCACAGATGTGAAAACTACATAATGCGACAGCCTTAAACTTATGCTGCTAAATGCTAGGTGTCTTAACATAAAACTGCACTCACTGGAAGCAGTACTCGCCTTGGAAGAAGCAGACATTTTTGCAGTCACAGAGACCTGGTTCAAGGCTGTGGAAAGCATTCCAGCCATACCGAGTTGCACCTCCTTCCACATGTTCAGACCACAAACTGAAGTTATAAAGACTAAAGGAGGTGGTGTATCAATATTCATTAAAGATAAATACACCTCCAGATTGGTTAAACAGTATGATTCCCTGGAGATAATTCAGGTGCAGATAACTGTTGGTAAGACACCTATTCAAGTCATTGCCAGCTGCAGGACCCTCTCCATAAATCAGGACACCCACTCTGCCTATTTGGATCTATGTGAGTCTATCAAGATATGTCCAAACACCCATGTTTTTGGGTGACTAACTACCCATCCATTGCCTGGGTAAATTACTCAGTTGCCCAAAGGTTCCTCGACTTTAACTCTAATGTCCTAAAAAACTTCTCCAAAGCAGATTATAATCTCTTACAGGACATTATAAATAGCTTCACTGCACCTCCCCCCTCAGATGGAAGTGGCAGCTATGCCAAGGTCTTCTACAGTGTTTTATACAAACACCTGTATAACTGCATTGACTCTGCCATACCCAATAGGACCAAAACAAGCTCCTCAAGGAAGAGCAAACCTGCTTGGTGGATAATTGCCATTAACAGGCTTTACAATAATAATAATAAGAGATTGCTAAGAGTAAGAGGGAGCGAGCCCTAAACTGGAAACACTCCCTCCTCAGCTTAAACAAGTGAATAAAACTTCTTGTGAAGTCCTCCAAACCAATTATGAATCTAAATTAGGTTCCTCAACTAAAGACAACCATAAGGTATTCTTTCCGTAACCTAAAAGGAAAGGCCTAAATTTGTGCTGAACTGGTAGTTAATGATACCACATATACTGAGCCTGTGGACATAGCTAACCTGTTGGCAGACAGGTTCTGTGAAAAATTCACTCCCCTGCCCACTGCCACATGTACCCCATGACATCCCTACCACCTGTGCCCTCCCTTGTATCTCTAAAGAGCAGGTCTTAAACACCCTCTCTAAGGCAAAAAACACAACATCTATGGGACTTGATAACATCTCAGGCTGCGTCCTACATGGCTTCCAACAAGATTTAGCAACACCATTGGGTGCTCTTTTCAATCATAATCTAAGCATTGGCTTCATCCCAGCTGAATGGAAAACAGACACTGTTATTCTCTTGCACAAAGGTGTTGCTTCCACTGACCATGGGAACTGTAGACCTATTACACTTATCTGCATTGCCATGGAGCGAATCATCATGGACCTTATCAACAAAAGTGTAGGTAATCTCCAAACACTTGACCCTACTCAGTTTGGATTTGTCAGAGGGAGATCATTCCTGTTATACCTGCTGGACTTCTTTGAGAGAGTCACCAAGGCCCTGGATGAGTGGAAGTCTGTGCATGCAGCCTACCTAGACTTAGGCAAGGTGTTTGACATTATTCACCACTCAGACATCATTGATAAACTCATCCAGCTAGGTGTCAACCCTTATATTGTTAGATGGTTGCTAAGTGGCTCACTGATAGAACCCATATAGTCAAAATAGGGGACTCCACCTCCAACAGCAGACCTGTAACCAGTGATTTTCCACAGGGTCCAGTCCTGGGACTTCTGCTGTTTGGAATCTATTTCTCCAAAGTACAAACAAAAACTAAAGGTCTGTGGCTGACAAAGTTTGCTGATGGCTGCAAATTGGGAGCAGCAATAGAATCTCCAACTGAAGTCAACATCCTACAAGAGGGTCTTACACAAACAAATGATTGGCACCAAAGCCATGGCCTTAAACTCAGTGCAAAAAAATGTATCATTCTTTCAGTAAAGGTGATGTTCTGCTAACTACCACATCATTAGCAACGCCTTAAGTATGCACTCAGTGGTTTGAGATCTGGGCTCACAGGTTAATGGCAAACTTAACTTTGTCCACTATATCTCCACAGTGGTAAGAAGGGCATTCTGTATGGCTCGTCTCATAAGTAAGGGCATTGCCTCCAGAAAAAAAAGAAGTTATAATCTCTCTGTACTCTTCCCTCATCAGGCCAATAATTGAGTACAACGCCCCTTTTAGTATGTACCTTTCCAAGCACCTGTAGCAATTGGAGGGACCCTAAAGGTTCCTCACAAGGAAAATTCAAGGTCTTCAGCATCTGTCCTATGTAGCTTTCATACAGACTGCTTGTGTACACGACAATCTCTGACCTTGCTTTATTGGAAATGCTGAATCTCTGTAAGTCAAATGGTACATGGATGTGACATTAATAGAACCTGCTGGAGGGACAGATTTGTCTCCCAGAGGTTACCACGCCTTTGGAACAGATTCCCACTTCATGTTAAGTAGAGCACCTCATTAGCCCTGTTCAAGTGCAGTGTGAACGATTGGATGGGTAATCATAAATTCAACCTGGGGGTTCCACCTGTGTCCCTCTTGTACATGGGAAGTAGGTGCTGATTATGGAAATAAGTGTAGAACTTGGCTAGGCTTGTAAGGGCCCTAGGGCCATTAGCTTAGTAACTTCCTATGATCCTAAGATGGGGCTTTTCACGAACCAGCTAGAGCCTTAGTCTCAGGCAGCATTTCCTGCCTTCATAGCTCTAAAAAAGGGAACAGAAGCCAGAACCTCACCTGTTGTGGGCTGACAAACAGGCAGTGGTGGACTGTGTAAACAGATTTGTGGGAGAGCAGGAGTTGTGTGTCTCTGCGTAGAGGTGGCAAAGGTCCAGCAGTGAGCTATAGACTGGAAATCACCCTAATGGCTATTTTTTCCCCCTTCATGTCTGTTAACCACCTAACTTCCCCTTGAGACCCTTCTTTGTTCGGTATTGGGTATCCATAGCAGGTCTATATTAGATCAGCGAACGCTTAAAAAAGCGAACACTGATAGATAGCGAAAGCTTACAATCTTGAACTGTCAGATCAGCGATTTTTTTCCTAGGGAAAAAAATCACTGATCCAAAACACATACACGCAACACAAGCACACCAAACAAACAGAAATCCACACACATACACCTAAAATCTGGCACCTAACCCTACACTAAACTATGCACACACCACTAACTGTCCACTTACTTTAACCCAAACCCTAACCCTAAGGTCCATCACTATCGCACACTCACCTCACCTGCTCCCTAACCCTAACTCATCTAAATCCGCCCTAACCCTCATGTCCACACAATCGCACACATACCTAACCCGAGCCCTAACCCTAACTCACCTAACCCACCCTAACACTCACATCCACACAATCACACACTTACCTGAATCCGACCCATAACTTTCCACCACAGCACTGAAAATACCGAAGCAACAGAAACGGACAACCAAATTCTTTCCCTAGGAAAGAATTAGAGTTTCTGTTGCTTCGATATTTCTAACTTTCGCTAAAATAAGGCCGATCAATCAGCGTTCACTTGTTTAAGTGTTCGCTGATCTAATATAGACCCTCCTTAGCATTTGGTCATAATAAAAAAACAGGAAAAAAAAAACAGAGACAATTATGTTTTGTTTGCCATTATGAAAAATGAAATCCCATAAGGCCTGCACATAGGCAGTGCTGCAAAAAAAAAAAAAAAAAAATTCACCTTAATTAGAGAGCGTATGTCAACAAGCTGTGTACTCAATGAATCTCCTAGATATCCACCTGCAGAAATGCATCCTCTACCACAAAAAGTCCTCCATTCAGTTTAAAAATGTGTCTTCTTCCATCTGCATCCCTAAAAAAATTATTTCTGGCAGGAAATCTGGAGGAACCATTTTCAGATAAAGTTGTGATATCAGGACCTCAGCCTTCAGCATGTGGCCCATCACACAGCCAAAAGTTGCCAAGTGTATGTAGTAAGGCATCTACCTTTGAGTAAGCCGTTGGCACCATCTCCAGTAAATAATTTTTGGTCAGATATAACGGAACATGGCCCAGCAGCACATAGTAGTGTGGTGTCCATTGCCACTAACTTGTGTGTGCTACTAAGTGAACTTACACAATTATTGTGTTGTGGTCACAATGAAGTAGAGTATTTGTACCAGGTGTGATTATCAAAATAATGAAGATGGATATGGAGAAAAAATGGTAGGATTATTATACCCTTGTCTAGTAATAGTAACCTCTTCTTCCTGCTGGTTTGTATTAAGTGTAGTAATTGTTTCATACTGTCATTGTAGAGCTCTTACACTATACAAAATGGAATGGTGAGAAATTTGCTTATGGAGATGATTGGATGGCTTATTAAATCATGGCCGAAGAGTCTGCAGAAAGACTTGAAGAGAATAATGAGAGGTCAAGCAAGTTGGTAGTAATCGTCAGTGAGAAGTGCAAAGCATTACCCTCTGAGAGAAGCCACCTTAGAAGGTGCACGAGACTCTGTGCAGAATAGAAAAGGAAGGGTTATCACTTGAAAAAGTAACTGTGGCCATTTTAACAGGGTGCTTACCTTGGTAAAAATCAACTCAGCTTTTATTGTAATACTTATAAAGTACTTTACAAAACAGATGAAACTTTAACACGCAGATGGTAACACAAAAGTAGTGGCAAGTCTTTTGGAGGAAGTAAAGCCCCCCGAACTTCCTGGGGTCTTTTTCTAAGCCAGTGTCATACTCAGTCAGTTGCACAGAGATTGACATTTAGCTGCATGAGTTTGTCTGCACTACAAAAATGTGGGATGATGTTGAAAGCCTTTGCAAGGCTTAGATATGTGGGTTGCACTGTTTTAGCCTCGTCCATTGCTTCATAAACACATGTCTGAACAAGTCGACCACGTTAAGAAGGAAGAACCCGCCCTTGTTATGCAGTATTTTTGAGAATGTTATATTTCTCAACATTTACTTTTTCTGAAAATTCATCATATTTTTCATCTATGTTTTTTGTCTTCTCAAAAATAATTCTTAAGCCTCCTAAGTAGTTTAAGGACAGTGGGTACATAAACATATTAATGCACGTTCCCAAATGTTATTCTTTCCAGTGCAAAGCATCATTTTCTTGTATTGTTTTCTTTTAGAATGTCCACTTTATTTTATAATCCTGGTCCCGACTTCAAGGGTATTGTACAGTTTTCATCTTTGTAAATTGGATGCAAACATTACTATAAGGCACTGATGATTATGTGACAGTAGAAGTGTTTTTTTCTTTTATTGTTTAAGTTATGAAGGCTGCTAGAGCTGGTAGCACATTTGGCATTTCATCTTTACTCAGACTGACTTCTTTGATCTTGCTGTTGTCATTACGGCAAGGAAACATGGTTTGTGTAGTGTATATAGCACTAGCTAACAGATGTGTTACGGCAAGGAAACATGATTTGTGTAGTGTATATAGCACTAGCTAACAGAAGTGTTACGGCAAGGAAACATGGTTTGTGTAGTGTATATAGCACTAGCTAACAGATGTGTTACGGCAAGGAAACATGATTTGTGTAGTGTATATAGCACTAGCTAACAGATGTGTTACGGCAAGGAAACATGGTTTGTGTAGTGTATATAGCACTAGCTAACAGATGTGTTACGGCAAGGAAACATGGTTTGTGTAGTGTATATAGCACTAGCTAACAGATGTGTTAAGGTAAGGAAACATGGTTTGTGTAGTGTATATAGCACTAGCTAACAGATGTGTTACGGCAAGGAAACATGGTTTGCGTAGTGTATATAGCACTAGCTAACAGATGTGTTACGGCAAGGAAACATGGTTTGCGTAGTGTATATAGCACTAGCTAACAGATGTGTTACGGCAAGGAAACATGGTTTGTGTAGTGTATATAGCACTAGCTAACAGATGTGTTACGGCAAGGAAACATGGTTTGTGTAGTGTATATAGCACTAGCTAACAGATGTGTTACGGCAAGGAAACATGGTTTGTGTAGTGTATATAGCACTAGCTAACAGATGTGTTACAGCAAGGAAACATGGTTTGTGTAGTTTATATAGCACTAGCTAACAGATGTGTTAGGGCAAGGAAACATGGTTTGTGTAGTGTATATAGCACTAGCTAACAGATGTGTTACGGCAAGGAAACATGGTTTGTGTAGTGTATATAGCACTAGCTAACAGATGTGTTCCGAACATTGCGATATTATTGCATAGCACTGTTCTAAAACCTCACCTTAGATGACTAACTTTGCATTATTTGTAGTACACCAGGTACTTGTACTTGCAGCAGTGTTTTGGTATTGGCTGTGATGCATCAGGTGGTACAAGCTGTCTTCTGATATAAGCTGTGCTGCAGCTTGTCATGTGTCAGTGTGCAGCATGTCAGGCATTATGTGCCATGCAGCATAGTTTTAGCTGTGGTACAACAGGTGGCGCAGGACTTTAGTAATATTGATCTGTGGCACATTAGGAACACACCAGTGTTCTGCCTGCACTGTTTAGCCACATTCTTTTGTTTTTGCAGTGACTTACAAACTTTCAGTTATAATCAGTATACCACACTAACACTTGTGACATCATAGTTTCTGTATAGCCACAGTTTGACATCTTCACCCTGACACAGCAGAATTCGATATCATTCTTAGAGACAACATAGAAAATATTTGTTTGCTCTAAAATGTCAGGACATTTGCTATTTGTCAGATTCTTTTCACAGGACACAAATAAGGATGTCCAGCGCAGAGAGGGAAATATGGTAATCTTGCCTACAAGGTATAACAGCCTACTTTCAGTGGTGGTATGTTGATTTGGGACCATTGTCTGCTTAAGTGATTTGCTGAGAGTTGCACAGTATGCATGTTGAAGTTAGGGGACTGGGGAAAATCAAACCTTGGAGTAACCGTTAAGAGTCAAACCTTGATGCAGCAACATTCTGATATCAGCAGTATTCAGACGTTTCTTTTGGCAAAAATGTTATGTTTAATATTGGCCTTTTTTTACACAGGTAATGCCCTCTAGGTGCAAATGGATGCTTTCTGAGGTAATGAAGAAGATGCAAGTCACAGTGTTATAGGACCAGTTATTGAGACCCTTGTAAATAGAATCTCTGTTAACTGAAAGGCCATCCACCTACATCAGAAATGTATTTATTTTACATTTGTTGACCGGGATAGTCCGTCTGGGTGTGAGCTGATTTTCAGAGGAGGCCCAGGGAGAAAAGCTCCAATAAAACAACATTGACAAGTACAGTGTCGGTTTTACATAGAATTTAACAGAAATATCTAGAGACAATAAAGAAAGTACAATATACAATAGGCACTTCAGTGAAAAGGAGAAAGTTATTACACTATAGTAAAGTCATATATATATGTGTGTGTGTGTGTGTGTGTATATATATATATATATATATATATATATATATATATATATTTTTTTTTTTTTTTTTTTGAGGGCAGGGGTCCATGCTACACAGTAAGCCGTATAGGAAGTGGCAAATTTGAAGGAAAAAAAATGTTTTGCAAGACATGCTTCCTTGAAGCTCCCACATAACAGCTGTGCCCCCATACCCCTTACTACTTATAAATATGGAGTAAGGGAAGGCACAAGTACAGAGAAAGGGAAAGAGAAATTGGTAAATCAGTTGCTCTTCCTAGTCCATGCTTGTGTGATCTTTATGAAAGTAATAAACCTGTTATATTCATCATAGAAAAAGCACAATATCAACCCTCTTCGGTGAACAGCGGGCACTGTGTCTGTGGGACTTGATCAGACCTTGATGACTGGCCATATGAGGACGTGTTGTGCGCACAGTGTAGATGCTTTCATTTAAGTAAATATGTTGTCCATGGCCTAACGGCACACAGGTGGAACCTGTCAGCATCTTTCACTGAATGTGTAGGCTCCACTATCTTCATATGAAAGTCCCTAACTTGTGCTCTGTGCTTTCCATTCAGCATAAGTCTGATGAGTTAAAATGCTGCTAAGGTATAATACTAGACTGAAAATGCTGCTTGGGGAATATTGGTGTTTGACTCTGTTGTCACAGCCGTTGCTGTTATTGTTTGGTAGTACCAGCTAGATAGATATGTTGTTAGCAAATTAACATCAGTACTAAATTACACAGTAGTGTGACTGCTGTTGCTGCTGTGTTTTAGACCCCTAACTTCGGGAAATGCTACGTATTAATTAGAAATAATGTTCGCCTGAAACTTGTGCTTTGTGAGAAAACTAGAACCTTAGAAAAAGACTTTCAGATCTGCTCAACTTGTGTTCATTCCAAATTCCTAATTCTTGCTATGATAAAACTGATACACAGTTCCTATCACTGCCTGCAGGTATAGCTAATATTCACAGAAGGCATGTATTTTCTATCATTACTTGTAGGCTTAGTTAATACCCGGAAAAAGGTATTTTCAGGCATTCTTCTTTGTTATTTTGCCAGGTATTTTTGTAGGTATCCAGATGTTTTACTTGTATCTTTTTCATAATGAGGAAAGGTTCCTTCTAGATCATCTTATGTGGGTCCCAGGGTACTGCAGTAGCGAGTCAATAACACTAGAGGTTCAACTTTAGCTGGACAGTGATACCGTCAGCACTGCTGCCATGTGACTAGCTGATTACAAACACTGTGGCTGTGATGCAATCACTGAATGGAATACAGCTACATTCTGAAGTATGTAACTGATGATGCTAACTAGGGTGCAGAACCTTTGTTACAGGTGTTGTTGCTGATTGGATTGTAGAAGCCATCTAGCGACAGTGATTGTTGCACTAGTGTACGTTGGGCTGTGGTGTTGGGGTGCAGCAGTGGTCTGTCAGCAGAAAAGGGATGAAGCAGATGGGTAGCAGCAAAAGTCTGACAGCATTGCTGGGGTCCAGGCAGTATCTTATTACCCTAATAGTGTAAGCTATGAGGGGGGGAGCCTTATAGGTTCATAGGTTGATACTCGGCTGTCTGCCCTAGGGCATTTATAAGCCTTGCCAGAGTGTGTTTGGCTTTCGCCACCCTTTTAGATTAGTTGACTGTGCCTCTGTATAGTAGGTCACAGAAGATAGCCCTTTTAAGGTTAGTTTACTGTGCCTCTGTCTAGTAGGGACACCGAAGAGATCCCAGGGGTAAACCTACGATACGATCTCCCATCCACTCGTCAAGATTTCTCTTGAAGAGGGTCATTAAGGGGCTCTGCCTAACATGGATTGGGATTTTGTTCCAGAGTGAGGGGAGCCTCTGGGATATGAATCTGTCCCTCCAGCATATCCTATTTATTTCTGTGCTGAGGTTTAAGTCCCTGGAGCATGTAGCTCTAAGGGATTTGGATTTCCTGAGGTGGAGCATGTCCATTAATTCTGGGTTGTACATGGCTTTATACGTCAGGCACAGATCGCTTCTGAGTAGGCGGTAAGCAACTGAGTAGAGCTGGAATTTCTTTAGCCTAACTGTGTAGGGCATGTGTTTGAGTCCCTTGATCCTCTTGGTGAGGTACTTTTGGGGTCTTTCCAGTTGCTGCAGGTGTCGGGTAAGGTACATCCCAAATAAGGCATTGTATTCAGTTATGGGCCTGATGAGTGATGAGTAGAGGTGCACAATGACCTCTCTTGATCTAGATGTGAACCCTTTCGTGATAAGGTGGGCTATATAAAAGGTCTTTCTAACCACTTTGGCAACATGATTGTCAAAGGAGAGACTGCTATCTACTTGGATCCCCAAATCCCTAATTACTTCTTCCGTACTTAATGGATTACCACCTATCTGGTAATTTGTGGGCACTTTGTTTTTCCCAAAGGGGATGACTATGCACTTTTTGGCATTTAGCTTTAGGCCATGGTTCTGGCACCAGTAATCCGTCTCTGTGAGACCCTTTTGGAGTATGCTTGTGTCAGTCGGCGAATCGAGTATGGCACCCAGTTTGCAGTCATCTGCGAACTTGGATAGCCATAGTCCTCCCGTGTTAGCCTGTACCTCAGAGAAATATATACCGAACAGGAGAGGTCCCAGGACTGAGCCTTGTGGGACGCCACTTGTAACTGGTTTAGAGTCTGACATGGCACCTGCAATTCTGACCATGTGGGTTCTATCCCTGAGCCAGTTTGCAACCCATCTTGTGACATAGGGGTTGATATTTAAGCTGGTGAGCTTATTTATGATGCCCAAGTGGGATATTGTGCCGAAGGCTTTTGCGAGGTCCAGGTAGGCTGTGTGGACTACCTTCCCCTTCATCTATGGCTTGGTGACTGTTTCAAAGAAGTTGACCAGGTTCAAGAGGCAAGGTCTGCCCTTAACAAAGCCGAATTGTGTAGGATCCAGTGTTTGGAGGTGCCCAATGTCTTTGTTTATGAGTTCCATGATGATACGCTCCATAGCTTTGCAGACCAGGCTAGTCAGGCTTATAGGGCGATAGTTTCCGGGGTCCGTTGTGGCACCACCTTTGTGGAGTGGGGCCACTGTTGCTGTACGCCATTCCTTGGGTACATATCCTGTAGTAAGGCTGAGATTGAACAGTGACTTTGTGAGGGCTCAGTTCTTCTTGGAGCTCATGTAAGATGCAGCCCGGGACACCATCCGGTCCCATTGATGCTGTGTTTTTTGTTTTGGCGAGGGCAGCTCTCACCTGTGCGTCTGTGATGTCATGGAGGCTAAACACTGTTGGGATAGACATTTGCTCTTTTGGGGGGGAAGGGGGGGGGATTTGCACTGAACCTGTCTGCCAGGATGTTGGCAATGTCTGTGGGTTCAGTGTATTTTTTGTCATTTTGCACTAACTCAGAGCATATCTGGGAGTTGCCACCCAGGTTCCTGACATAACTAAAGAAGGCCTTGTGATTATCTTTAGTGTCTTGTGCAATTTTTCTTTCAAAGCTGGCCTTAGATGATTTTATGAGGGATTGTAGTTTCTTGCTAGTACTGATCAGAGATGCCTTCCCTTTTTGGGATTTTGCTATCATGTAGTAGCTTCCTCCTTCTGTTGTATAGCTTATTTATGGCTGGGGTCCACCAGACAGGTCTCCTGCCTTTGGAGGAGTGAATCTTGGTTTTATTTGGGAAAGCACGATCCATGCATTCCTGTAGGTGTCCATAGAATGCTTTTGTAAAGGATTCTCCGGTTTGGGCCGTAATTTCTACTGACCCGGGGGCTTTGAAGGATTCAACCTCAGTTCTGAGAAGTGTGAAGTTTGCTTTTGAGAAGTTCTTCACCGTGGTTTCCTTGGCTGGGGGTGGGGATGGGATATGGATGTCCAGTGAGATTAATTTATGGTCAGATCTTATCAATGAGGGGTATACCTCTGGTATGGAACATAGAGTCCCCATGTTGGTGATGATCAGGTCCAATATGTTTTCCCCTCTTGTGGGAGTGGTGACCAGTTGTTCCATAGCATTTGAGTTTATAAATTCTAGGAACCGTTGGGTGAGGGTGTTGGGGCATTTATGCACTTGGTAAGGAAGTGATTAAAAGAAAACACTTATGACCACAGTGAATTTCATGATCTGTATAGGTAATGTCACAGTAAACCCAGTTGGTTGTTTTTTTTTGGGGATTTGTGTTTACATCTGTGCTTTCTGCTAAACTGTTATGCAGTCTTTCTTGTAATGTATTATAACATTTATGTATTCAAGAGTCCAGGGCAGCTTGGATCTTAGCTTTGTTGAGTTTTTGCATTTAAGTAGATGTTCTTCGTGTTTCACTGATGCAGTCATCATACTTGGTTTATTTGCTTGCAGGTAGCCCTCAGTCGGCCCGAATACCAGAGACTTAGTATTTCTGCATTGGTTGCTGTCACTCCAGGACTGACGTCAGGTCATCAGGGGTATAAAAACAGGCAGCCGACGCCATTACATCAGTCTTTCTTGCCGAGGAGCCCGAAGCAGAAGCAGTTCGCACGAGTGCCGGTTAGCCGCTACCTGAGTTTTCGTTTCTGAATTGAATCATCCTGAAGTCTTCTAAAGCTAAGTACCCCAGTGGGCATCCTTTTTTCTTGCTCTAACCTAAGTCAGAAAAAGTTAACAGTTGTCTCGCCCATGGAAAGCAAATACCACACCGAGATTTCCATTCTTACTGCATCACCTGTTCAGGCTCAGACCACGACATACCTTGCTGTCGGTTTTGTGCTTTGTTCAACACCCAACTATTCGACGTTGGGCTTTTATTGTTGCTAAATATTTCACTCTCTATCTCCGTATTCCAAAATGCCTTTGGTAAGCCATCCTACTATCGATCTTCTGAAAAAACGTAAGGATAAAGACAGAGACCCCACAGGTCTAAAACTGCCAATGATGCTTCCGTTAAGCTAGTCACCAGTTCGCTGGTACTCAGTGAGGCGCTTTTGCAGCCCCTGATGCCCGCTTTGATGGATTCGGAGGCCACTACCGAGACCCATTTGGAGTCCGGTATGCCACGAGACTCTTCATTGACTATGGAACCTGTGGATGTCTCTACCTTGGATGGGTCCGGAGCTGCTGTGCAGGCACCGGCTTCTGAGGAAGTTCTTCGCACTACCGATATTCAACACAAACCGACGACTTCTTTTGCATCTTCAGTTCTGTCTAAAACTACCGAGTTTCTAAGGCCAAAAGTATGAGCTATACCTAAAAAAATGGCGACCCAAACTCAAGCACCTGCTTCCTTGCCACATCATCAAATGTTTAAAATGGCAGAAGACCTGATTAGGGGAAGCCAGCCTTCTTCTGCTAAGAGAAAAAGAGACCTGTGCCCAGCAGCTTTAACAGACCAGGAGTCCGATGACTATGAGGTTTCTGAATATGAAGACATGCTTTTATCTGCTTATGAGGATTCTGATGCAGAGGAATCCATTCCATCTGCCTACCCTCCAGAGGATTTTTCATTTGGTAAAACCCTACATACTTCAAGAGAGCATTTCCACTGGGAATGCCAAGACTATCCTCAGTCCAAAAAGAGACTCAGAGAATTTCTAGATTTGCCACAACATAGACCTTTAGCAGTACCTCCGGTTCTGGATTTTGTGGATGATGTGTTTATGGAATCCAGCCTAACTCCTGATACTTTACTCCCTGCTCCAAGGAAACCAGACAGGTATTACAGAGCCCCTGACTCTCAAAAATTCCTTTTCAAAAGTCCTACTGCTGACCCAGAGGTCATTTCCCAAGGGCCTAAAGGTATAAAAGCAACTACAGGTAAGAATCCCACCCCTTCGGACAGGGATTCTTGAGCTTTAGACAGATGGGGTAAAAAAGTATACACCTCTGCAACTCTCACTATGAGCATTGAATTGCCAGTTTCACATGCTGAAATACCAGCAACATATTATGGAACTTATTAAGCAAAAATTAGCTACCTTTACAGACTGTGCAGAAAATAAAAAATTACAAGAGCTTATGCATTCTGCAAGCCAAGTCAGCAAGCTTACTTTGCAATGTGGCTTTGATGCCCTAGAAGCATCTTGCAGGGCAAGAGTCACTGGTCCTGTACTGAGAAGGCACGCTTGGCTTAAGGAGCAGACCTTGCCAGACCATGTCAAATCAAAATTACTAGACGCCTCTTTGAACAAGGATGACCTGTTTGGCACCAAAGCAGAAGAGGTTCTAAAAAAGATGGAAGAAAAAGCTAAATCTATGCAGTCAGTCAAAGATTTCTTTCAAGTGCAGCCTCCTAGATTCAGTAGGCATTTCCCCTCGAAACATTGGTCCTTTCCAGCCCCCTCAAGGCCATCTCAAACTAGATCCAGGGGAAACAGACCCCCACCCCCCGACTACAGTTTCAGGGTATGCAGCGATCTAAACAATGGAGTGCCTCCACTTCAAAAAGAGGGAGTGCTAAGCCACCCCCTTACGGAAATAATTCACAATGACTTCTCTTTTCCACTCCTCACCTCTGCCCAACTGCTCGTGTCCCTAGGAGGAAAACTAGGCCACCATGCAAAAAACTGGACCTCCATCACCAAAGACCAATGGGTCCTCAACATTGTATCCCAGGAGTACAGATTTAACTTCCACTCACTGCCAACCCCAAAAAGGTTCCCAGACCTTCCTCCAAATCAGTGGGCAGAGCCACAGAACTAAGTTCAATCCCTGCTCTCCATAAGTGCAATTCATCCTGTTCCTGCAGAACAGATAGGTCAAGGGTTCTATTCCAGCCTTTTCCTGGTATCCAGAAAAGTGGACACTTGACGCCCTATCCTAGATCTTTCCACTTTAAACACCTTCCTGGTGGTACCAAAATTCAAAATGCTCACCCATCAGCAGCTTCTTCCTGTGTTGTCTAAAGATGCCTGGTTAGCCACCCTAGACCTGAAAGAAGCATATCTGCACATCCCTATCAGGGACTCATTCAGGAAATACCTACATATCAGGACAGGATCTATGCACTATCAGTTCTCTGCACTACCCTTTGGCTTATCTACTGCTCCCAGAGTATTCACAGAATGTCTGTCTCCAGCCGTTGCCTACTGCAGACAAAGAAAAATTCAAATTTACCCGTACTTGGATGATTGCCTGATTCAGGCAGACAGTCAGGAAATGCTGTTGCAGCACCTGACATTTGTAAAAAAAAAAAAAAAAAAAAAAACCTCTAACCTCCCTGGGGTACACCATCAATGAAAAGAAATCAAAACTAGTCCCCAGTCAAAAGATTGTATTACTGGAAGCAAGCTTGGACACAGCATCCCAGGTGGCATTCCTTAATCCAGAAAAACAAGACAGCTTTCAGGTCCCTACTCTCTCCAGGACCTCCACTAATAAAAACAGACAACACCACAGTTATGTGGTACATCAACAAGCAGGGGGGAACCCACTCTTACCCACTCTGCAGGCTTACCATGGCCCTGTAGAACACAGCCTTGGACATGCAGATTCATCTTCAAGCTCAGTTACTGCCAGGCAGACAAAACTCTCTGGCAGACAACTTAAGCAGAAATCTCCTAGACCCACACGAGTAGCAGTTAGACACCAGCACCTTCAGTATTCTAACCAAGAAATGGGGGACCCCAGAGGTGGACCTCTTTGCCTCCCCCTGCAATCACCAGCTCAGCAAATTCTGCACCAGGACACCTCACAGCAGGGCTTGGAAAGTGGATGCCCTATCCTTCCAGTGGGAAAACCTCTCAATCTATGCATTCCCCCCTCTGCCTCTTCTCTCACGAATATTGCTCAAGATAAGATAGGACAGAGAAAGGACAATCCTGATTGACCCGGACTAGCCATGCCAGCAATGGTACGCACTACTGCGCAGCCTGTCACCGGTGCCACCCTGGCACCTACCCCAGATCCCAACCCTTCTCACTCAGCAGGGGGGACAGTTCTTGCACCCACAACTGCAAACCATGAATCTTGCAGCCTGGCTTATTCCTTAAATTCTCCCCCATTGACCAGCTTAAGCAAGCAGGTGCTGGATGTCATTTTTGAAGCCAGAAGACCCAGTATAAGGAAATCCCATGCTGATAAGTGGAAAATGTATTGTTCCTGGACTCACTCTAAAGGAGAGGACACAGCACTGCCATCTTTACCTCTCATTCTGGATTACCTAGCAGACCTTCTCCTCCATTAAGATCCATGCTTCTGCCATCTCGGCCCATTACAACACTGAGACACCTCTCTTCTCTCACCCTCTTATCAAACAGTTCCTGAGAGGAGCAAACAACTTAAGGCCACCAGGGAGAGCACCCACCCCTGCTTGGGACCTTAACTGTGTACTGGAATAGCTCACGTTTACCCCCCTTTGAGCCTGCAGCATCAGCAGAGTTAAAATTCTTCTCTCAGAAAACAGCCTTGCTTCTGGCCATCACTTCAGCTAGAAGAGTGTCTGAGCTACAAGCACTTATGGCTGTGGAACCCTTCATTATTTTCCATGCTCAAGATGACAGGGTTTCCCTCAGGACTAACCCTTCCTTTATGCCTAAAGTGGTGTCCATTGTGGCTCTCAACCAATCTGTCCATTTGCCAACCTTCTTCCCTAATCCTCAAAATAAAGGGGAAAGAATCCTGCACTCTTTGGAAGTGCGCAGACAGCTCGGATTCTATCTTGATAGGACTAAGCCCTTCAGGAAATCTGACCAGTTACTAGTCAGCTTTGCACTAGGGGCAGAGGGCAAGGCCATTTCAAAACAAACAATATCCAAATGGATAACCCACTGCATCCATTTCTGCCAGAAGCACCATGAGAAACCAACCCCTCAGTGGGTCAGAACACATTCCACTAGGGCAACTTCTACCTCTGTAGCATTCCTCAGGGGAGTCCCTACCAGGGACATCCTGGAAGCTGCTACCTGGAGCTCTGTACACACCTTCTCCAAGCATTACCACCTTGCCTATCTTTTCCAAATCCAGGGTGGGTTTTGCAACACCAGTCCTGCAAGGCATACTAGCCAGCCCCAAAACTTCATGACTGTCACCACCCTTTTCTTCAGCTTTGGGAATCAACCCAAGTGTGATGACTGCAACAGTGAAACACTAATAACATAGTACAGTTGTGTACACTTACCATAAATGTAGATGTTTGAGTGTATTCACTGTTGCAGTCCTGGTTTCCCTCCCTTCAGCCCTCTTGTCTCTCTCTCTCTCCCCCTGCACTATGTCTATTACTCACCCTTTTTAGGGGTATTGGTATTTACTTTTTACTGGTGGTGTTTTTCCCCACCATAACTTAGCTCCCTATTGGGGAGCTCCTGGCATTTGGGGCAAGAAAAACTGATGTAATGGCATTGGCTTCCTGTTTTTATACCCCTGACGACCAGACGTCAGTCCTGGAGTGACAGCAACAGATGCAGAAATGCTAAGTCTCTGGTATTCGGGCCGACTGAGGGCTACCAACAGGCAGATAACCCAAGTGTGATGATTGCAACAGTGAATACACTCTAACATCTACATTTATGGTAAGTGTACACAAGTGTACTTTTATTTTATTTTTTATTTATTTTACATTTGTTGACTGGGCTAGTCCAACTGGATACATGTCCATTTTCAGTGGAGGCCCGGGGAGAAAAACTCCACATTTCAGAATAAAATCACAACATAAGTACATTACTAAGATTTAACAAATTTTACTAGTAAATACAGTTTAGCTAAGAGTATACTAGTAAATAGATTTTAGCTTAAGAGTAAGGAAAAAGTCTTCTAAGCTAACATATCATGTATGGATATACATACAACAAAAATATAAGGCAAGTAAAATTGAGCACTATTTGAACTTTAAGAAGGTTTTACAAACAATGGTGTTAGTAGAAAAAGAAATAACTAGTTTGTGTGAGTGAGAAGAATAAAGTCAGGAGACACTGGAGGAAGTTAGTCTGGGTTTGCACAGGGGCATAGCCAGTGCGATTTAAGGTATGGTTTGAGCTTGGATTTAAATAGGGTAGTAGAAGGTAGGGAGGTTAGATCAGTAGGGAGGGAGTTCCAGGTTTTACCCACTGTGTTAGAGAATAGAGAGTCTCCAGCCAGATTGTTGGTTTTACATATCTTTACCATTAATTTGTTTGAAGAGCGCAGGGTTTTCAGGTTATTGTAGGGGGTGATTAGATTAGTTAGTTTTGGAGTAGATGTAGGATGAAACAGTATCTTACAGGCAATACTTTATATGAACTCTGAGGTCTTCCTTGCAGCTTAACAAAGATTAGTGGTAGGAATAAGGCTGATAGTTTCATAGTTATTTTTAAGAAAAAACTGATTGATACAAATACACTTTTGACAAAAAAATAGATTGTACTCTTGGTGTATTAGTCCATCATACTTTTGAATTAAGTCTATACTGTGGCTGGATAAAAGGTAGATTTGCAAAGTCCGTTCAGATAATAATGTAAAAGATGTTTCAATTATGGAATGTGGACTTTTCTGTTTTCTGGGTAAAGGCAGGACTGAGGTTGTGCTATGACTTCACTCATACATACTGTGTGATCATTTGGAACAGTTCAGGCCACCTAACAAGAATTATTTTTGTATTTTTAGAACAGTGTTAACTTTATGTGGAAGTACGAAGTAAGAGAACACAGTGCTTTCCTTTTGAAAGTGACTGAGTTAGTGGAAGTAGTTTTAATTATTCATTGAGCATCATCAGTGCTGTGCTGTTGAGTCTTTGGCATTATCACTGTCTTCTGCTTGATTAGAAAGTGTTTGCCTCCACTAAGCAAGCTTGAATGTGAAGTCATTTCTAACAGTCCCAATGGCTTTTTTATTTTCTGTTAAATGTTTGAAGCAATGTCACATTAGAGAAAAAGAAGTTATGTCTTACCATAACGTTCCATCTGTATTGTTGATCCTCGTCCACTCATTACGCATGGGTTACGGTTCCGCTATCAGAACCGAGCCGGCCATATACCAAGCTTGCGCCAGCGATAAACTCTGGAGCTAAGCAATCTCTTACCCATAATCCCCCTCTCCCTGTTACCTCAGATTGAGTTTGCAAGTCAGAAAAAGGTAGAGGCTATCTCTGGCCAAATGACCTAAAGAGAAGGATGGTGAGATCCACTAGAAGCCATAGGAGGGGGAAGGAGGGAGGGTCGTAATGAGTGGACGAGGATCAACAATACAGATGGAACATTATGGTAAGACATAACTTCTTTATCTGATATTGTTAATCCTCATCCACTTCCGTACGTATGGGACAGAGTCCCCAGCTACCTCTGTTCTTGGGAGGCTTTCATGGAAGGACATTCCTGAGCACCATAGAACCAAAAGATGCTCTTCCCCTGGAGGGGCCAAGTCCAACTTGTAATGATTGATAAAGGTTTGAGGAGTGGCCCAAGTTGCAGCTGCACAGATGTCATGTAAAGAAGCTCTGGCATGGAAGGCAGCAGAAGTTGCCACTGACCTTGTTGAATGAGCCTTGATGGTAGTTGGCAAAGAAGTATTGTGTACTGAATAAATACGGGTCACAGTGTCTTTTGACCATCTAGCCAACGTGACCTTAGCAACAGCACATCCTAATCTAGATCCAGAAAAAGCCAAGAATAACTAATCTGATTTATGGAAAGATTTAGTCCTTTGCAAATAGAAACAGAGTTGTCTGTGTACGTCTAGGGTATGTAGGCAGTACTCTCCCTCATTAGAATGATCAGGAAAAAACACTGGCAATTCAATGGTCTGATTAATAGACAATTCAAAAATGACTTTTGGCAAGCAGGAAGGGTTAGTTCTTAAGGATACCCTGTCTGGATGAAAAATCAAGTATGGACTTTTTGTACATAGGGCCTGAAGCTCAGAGATATGTCTGGCAGAAGTAATAGCGACCAAAAACAAGGTCTTCCATGACAGATATTTGAGGTCGCATGAAGCAGCTGGTTCAAAAGGGGGCAATGTCAGAGCTTGAAGAACCTAAGATAAATCCCAAGGTTGAATAGGTTCTCTGAAAGGGGGTTTCAGATGATTCACACCCTTTATGAAGGCTTTACATAACTTGTGAGACATGAGGGAGGAGTCTTGGACATTCTTGTGGAAATTAGAGATCGCAGCCAAATGTACTCTAATGGTAGATGCGGACAGCCCCGATTGAAATAGGGCGGTTAGATATTCGAGTACCATCAACACTGGTGCTGAAAAGGGATCAATTTTCTTATCTTTCAGCCAACAGGTAAATCTTTTCCATTTGCCTAGATAAGTCATTCTAGTTGAAGGCTTATGAGATGCAATAAGAATGTCCCGTAGTTGTGAGGGAAGATCATTTTGCTTGGCAATCAAGAGAATTGGAGGAGCCAAGCTGTGAGCTTCAGACTGTGCAGGTTGGGGTGAATCAGATTCTGCAGATGGGAGATCAACATCGAGGTTGGACGAAGAATCCATGGTTGATCTAGCAGGTGAGGCCACAGAAAGGGGAACCAAATCTGACGAGGCCAATATGGAGCAATAAGGATCACTTTGCTCTTCAATCGACGGGCTTTCTTTAGAAACTGGGGAATGAGGGGAGTGGGTGGGAAGGCATAAAGAAGACCCGAGGGCCAATCATGAACTAGAGCGTCCCTGGGTGACTGACCCAGAGGTGGAATCAGGGCAAAGTTGTTGCTGCATTTGAAGTTGGTTGGGGACGCAAAGAGGTCGCAGCACAGATGGCCCCAATGGTGGAAGATCTCCGCCGCTATGAGAGGATTCAGGGACCACTCCTGAGGTTGAAGAATGCACCTGCTGAGTCTGTCTGCTATCACATTGGAACTCCCGGGAATGTGCGTTGCTAGAAGAAAGCAGTTGGTAGCCATCGCCCATTGCCATATCCTCATGGCCTCTCGACAGAGGGGGTAGGATTTGGTTCCGCCCTGTTTGTTGATGTACCAGACTACCACCATGTTGTCTGATTGTATCGCAATTGTCCCAGATGGCAGCAAGGGATGGAGTGCCTGCAATTCCAGAAGCACCGCTCTCAGCTCTAAAACATTTATATGCAGATGGGCCTCCACTTCGGACCAAGTGCCTTGGACTGTCTGACCCTGACATAGCCCTCCCCACCCCATCAGGGAGGCGTCCGTGGTCACTGTAGCCTTGGGCTGCTGAGGGGAGTAGGGGCGAGACCATTGTGACGGGTTGTGGTTCAACCACCACTTTAGATCTTGTTTGCATCTCTAAGTTATTGTGAATCTTGGCTGAGAGGGGAAGCTGGAAAGGATACCATTGGGTGAGCAGTAGCCATTGTAGAAGCCTCATGTGAAACCTGGCTAAGGGAACAATGGTGATGCAAGCTGCCATGGAGCCCAACAGCTGCAGGATCGAGTGAGCTGTGGACTTTTCCATTGAGAGAAATGGTAACACTTGCTGTCTGATTCTTGATATTCTGTGTTCCGGTATGGACGCTCTGCAAGTTTTTGAGTCCAAAATGACCCTATGAATTCTGTGGACTGAGAAGGGGTGAGATTGGATTTCTGCCAGTTTATTGTTATTGAAATCGCAGGTGAGCTGTGACAACTGCCATGCACTTTGCAAACACTCTGGGGGCCGCAGAGAGTCCAAAGGGCAGTACTCTGAACTGGTAATGACTGGCTCCCGCACAGAAGCGCAGGAATCTTCTTGATGGTCTGTCCACCTTTATGTGGTAGTACGCATCCTGAAGATTTATCAAGCACATCCAATCATCTTTTTCCAAGAGAGGAATGATAGACTGTATAGTGACCATCCGAAATTTTTGCACACACACAAATTTGTTTAGCACGCTGAGATCCAAAATTGGTCTCCAGTTCCTGGTTTTCTTTGGCACCAAAAATAGTCTTGAGTAGAATCCGCATCCTATCTGGTCTGTTGGGACTACTTGGATGACTCTTTTGTTTAGCAGCTTTGTAATCTCTAGAGCTGCTTCTTCCTTTTGACTGGGTGGAACTTCGGGAAATCTTGATGGAGGGACAGGACAAAGTTCGAAGGGGATCTTGTAACCTCTGGTTATTATCCTTTGTACCCAAGAATTGTTGGTAATGGTTAGCCAGGCAGAAGGATACAAAGAGAAACATCCCCCAACCACTTCCAGAGGAAAGGGTTTGGGCCGCTGTTCAGGAGGCTGGTAGGATTGCCCGGAGAAGAAATCTCTGGAACCCTGATTACGCAGACCCCCTCTGCCCCGAAAGGGGCGTCTTCCTTGTGAGTTTCCCCCTCTGCCCGTAGGGGAAAAATCGGCCTGTGTGTCACAGAAAGGACCCTGAGATTTTCTGTACCACATATTCCCGCTCTTTTGGTTTTTGGAGAAAGCACATTGGGGGGAAGAATAATGGACACCTATGGCAGACAGGGTCTTACCGTCCTGTTCACACCTGGCCAATGTAGTTTTGACTTTGGGTCCGTACAAGGAGGAGGACTCGATGGAAGCATTGAGAAAGGAAGTCTTGAAGGGTTCTGCGAAATTACATAAGCGCATCCAGGCATGTCATCTCAAAACAATGCCTGAACTCGCTGCCCTAGCCGCTCCTTCTGATTCGTGGGGCACCAGGCGCATGGAGGAGTTCGAAATCGATTCAGTAGTGGCCAGCTGAGAGGCCACTTTGTCACGGACCTCATCAGACATTGCTCCTGCCAAAGTTTCAGAGAGTTCAGATACTAGGTCTCTTTGAAGCCTGGTGAAGTGTGCCATATAATTTAGGGACCTGATAGCAAAGGTTGCTGATGCAAAGGTCCGCTTCCCTATCCTATCCAATGCCCTGGACTCTTTGTTGGGCGGATGGACAGTCTGGCTCTCCTCTTCTGCCAGGTCTTTCTTAGTTGCGGCTGCCACCACCAGAGCATCTACAGGGAGACCTTTAGACCAATGAGGTTCAAAAGCAGGGGGGGGGGGATTTTGGCTGGCCTCCGGGGAATGGCCTCAACATTATCAGAGGTCTTCCATGCATGCTGCACAATGAGCCGGACCAGTTCGTCTGCAGGTGGGGTAACCCAGGAGGTAGGGGACCGGGCGTGAAAAGCCTGCAGGAACACAGACTCCTCAGACATTGGGTTAGAGGACTGCCATTCACCTCTCTGTTCTAGGATATCACCAAAGGATACGTCAGAATGTGAATGAGGGGACCCTTCCCCATCATCAAAGTCTGTGTCTTCAGTGAGAGACTCCTCAGTGGAGTCCATATATTTCCTCTTGCATGAGGATTTCCGATGAACTTCCTTAGAGGGAGACGCTGGGAAAGACAACACCAAGGGGGTATCCTGTGGGAGTATAACCTGAGACCTCTGCACCCGGTGTCCACTAAAAGTGACCTGTGTACATAGTGGTCCAGAGGAGGGTGGTGAGATAGTAAGCACAGTATCAGCGGTAGACGCCAAGGCCTTCTCCATGACTTGGAAGGCAGATCCACTAGAAGAGGGGTGAGTGCCCAAGGGGGAAGTCACCTCTCCCCTAAGTGATCCAGCCTGCCGACTGGGAGTCCCAGGATGGCTGAGAAAAGTCAAATCCTGGGTCATAGCAACATTTTACTGCCACGAAGGCAACTGCGGCTCCTTAGAGAGATCCATAAAGGGAACCGTAGAGGGGGAAGACTGTGCTATGTCAGTAGATTTCAAGGGAGAAGGATAGGTCTTGAGAGGTGGAATTCCTCTGGCCAAAAGCACTTGATCCACAAGTCGCAATACGTCATGTTGGAAGAGGCTTCTGGTAGATCTCACAGAAACAGCTGAGGGGGAAACAGGTCTATCAAGAGATGAGGGCAGGTCGGTGCCCATCTCAGTAGACTGCACCGAAAACAACGGTGCTGTAAAGGACTGCACTACAGGTGTCTGCACCGAGGAAGTCATCGGTGCCGATGTAATGGTCTGCACCAAAGAAAAGGTCGGTGCTGAAGTAGTTGTCGGTGCTAAGGCTTGAACCGATAAAATAGTAAACAAGGACTGAGCTGTCGGTTCCGAAACAATGGTGGTCTGTGCCGACTGTGAGGTCAGTGCCGGTAAAGAAGTCTGAACTGAGGGGCCCCTCAGTTCCAATACAGCAAAGGACATCGGTGCCATAGACATAGGTGGTGCCGATGACTTTTTCGGAGCCGAAGATCTAGGCGCCGAAGATGTCTGATCCGAGAGGTCAGATCCGAAGCAGAAATCTTTGCTTTCTTTCTTGGTTGATGAGAGTCCCTAGCCGGGGACGAAGGAAGAGATTTAGCCTTAGAAGCATCCTTAGACTTCTTTTTGTGGGATCTTGGAGGGGTTGAGGCCTCCGACCCAGAAATGGCCTCTGAAAAGGGAGACTTTAGTAACCCTTTCAGCAAAAGTTTATTTTTCCTCTCTATCAGTGTCCTGTTGGAAAAAGTCTTACAAATCCCACAGGGTGGGTCAACAGTTAAGTGAAGCGCACCTAAACAGAAAACACACAAAGAATGTGCATCTGAGGTAGGTAGTTTATGTCCGCAATCATAACATCTTTTAAAACCAGTACTACCTTTTTTATCTGTCATGTTAAAGGAAAGGCAAATACCAACAATAATACAAAAACACAAAATTACTCAAAGGAAAGAAAGAAAAGGCTATCTACCAACTATGGTAATCAACTGATACCTTACATTAGATAAAAAAGGGTGAAAGTGACTAAAAATTTTTTAGAAAACTGAAAGGAAAGGGAGTCGCTAAATGAGATAAGGTAAGAGAAATCAGAAAATCAACTTTTCTGATAGAAAAAGTCCTTATTTTGAAATAAAAGGGCAAAAAAAGGTTTCACTTTGCTCAAGAGCAACAGCCTGACAAAACCTGATGGCGACGTGGCTAACGAAATCTGGGGTAACAGGGAGAGGGGGATTATGGGTAAGAGATTGCTTAGCTCGAGAGTTTATCGCTGGCGCGAGCTTGGTATATGGCCGGTTCGGTCCTGATATCGGAACCGTAACCCATACGTAAGGAAGTGGACGAGGATTAACAATATCAGATTGAATATTAGAGCAGTGGGTTACATGCCAACTCATATATTGAGTTAAATGTAATATGCATAACTCTCATCTGCTATGATTTAGGAGTAATACATTGATTGTTGCCCACGGATTCACCCTTTCCCCTCCTAGATTTATTGTAGGAGTAAAAAGTTAGACCTGTTTAAAGAGACATACCTTGCTAACTGAACGAAACCAGTGCAGAGATTCCGTGTCAAGTAGAAAACATCCTTTTCTGAACGTCTTAAGTAACTTTTAAAGGACAGTGATTTGATTTTTATTGGCAGAGACTTAGAGGAGTAGTTGAATGAAAGGCAGATGCCAAGCAACCAGCAGGGCAGCCATCTAACCACTCTGTTTATGTAGAATGTACTGCACCTTGTCTGACTAAGTGACCTTTAGATCAGCTTGGGATGTTTAACTGAACTTGATTGAATGCAGGTGGCAAAGGGAAAGATAATAAATAAGTGGTGCAGGGCCTTCATCATAGTTCCAGTGCCCTGGTATCTCTGGGGATTACCTCTGAAAGAGTACCATATTTTAGGTAAATGTCTTCACTGGTAATCTTGCTGCAGCAATGAAAATGAAGGTGAAGGCCCATATGGAAGCATTAACTAATGTTGCTGGTTGAAATTTTCACACTTTTGAATTATTTTTTATTTTTAATTTTGCAGATTGTGACACAGTTTCTTGTAAAATGTTGACTTTTTTAATATTTATCAATTTGAAATAAGTAACACTAGTAAATGATGGCATTGTAAAAGACCTGCTTTGAAATTAATTGTTTTGTAGAGCACTTGGTACCTTAAATAAGAATGAAAAAAAAAGTATGGTCTGTTTCATTATCGGGATAGTAGTTTCCAAAGGTGGTACACCTTGAGTTTCTAAACGTTCTTCATTGATGTTTCTGGGTCCAATGGGTATATCAAATGAGTGCCTCACAGATGCTTCTGTATGGGAACAAATTAATTTCCCACTTCTGGATGAGCATATTGCATGTACTGGGAAGGCTGGGAATTTGGGACCTAAATGGATCCTATTCAGCAGTTGAATGGTGGCTAGTGCTTGTCCTGGTTGTAACTTTAGGACCATTGATGGACACCAACATCAAGAGGAAGAATCAAGTAAATTAGATACCTTACATGTAGTGCTATCAGAGAAGTCCTCGTGTTTAATCAGTAGCTACTGACAGGCCAGGAAATCACCAGCCTTGGCTGTTGCCAAAGCAAAGGCAGAGGTATGAGGAAAACATGGCAAAGCCATGGAAAATGACTTTGTGAGGCCTCATATACATAGGTTTTGGCAAACCTCCAAGCAGTTCACTTTGTGAAACTCCTTAAAATAGTGGACATGCCTTCTTCTGAGGAGGAAATGCCAGAACCAACAGGTGGAATTGGATTTTGTAGATAAGGTTAGCACTGCTACTTTGATGGCAAGGATGTTGCAGTGAATGAGATCTGTCCAGAAATGTTGAAGTTGCAAGTTGTTGTTGGAGTGTCTTTGTAAACTACTGCTTGGAAGGTGGAAACAGTACCTTTGGATGGGCACACTTGAGTAGCTGTCCTCATTTACATAAAGAGGACAGGACAATGTGTTCCTGTTGCAGATAGATCACACTCCTCAGATTCTCTGTGAGTGTTTGTGTCAGGGTGCCAGACCTATTCCAATAAGTGAGCTATGGATTAAGGCAGAATACAGTAGTTTCTGTCCTAGCCATGAAAGAATGGATCAAATCTCCATGCTTTCGTAAACAGAGTTTGCTAGTAAGGTTTACAGTATGCTTTGTGGACCTGGAGATGACATATGGCCTTTTACCGTAAAATATTTTATGGAAGGTGCTACAGCAGTAGAGGGTCCTATGGCCGCTACTTTATGTATTCAGTCCCTTTATTTGCAGAGTTAGAGTTGAGTTTTTCCATTTTCTCTGCATTAAGTTGAATACATTCATGGTGGATTTTAGACTGTCAAAGAGTCTGCCTACTTCATTTTGTGATTTTTTTTTTTGTATGCTAGGGTCTTATAAATGGTTAAGATTTGGAGAGTATCCACTCTGGATTATGGGGGGGGGGGGTTATCTTTGTTTTTGCAGACTGGCTTCTGGGCTTCTGTGGTTGTAATCTCCAACATGCATTTGGAAGAGTTTGCTGCTGAGTGTGAAATGGATGGGATGGAAATCAGCACTGCAAGTCAGATCTCATTTTTTTCCCCTGTAAGAGCATAGATTGCTCTCTGCATGTGAAAAGGAAACTACCCCCCGCGGTAGAAGATGTGTTGTCTTGTACGTCTTTAAAGGTGTTTTGAGAGATCAACCAGCTGGAGGCTGCTTCAGTGGCAAGTACAGAACGCATTGTATGGTGTCATATGTGGTTTACTGAAAGGTTGAATTCATGGCTATATGAGGTGGCAATGAGGTTCCTTCTCAGGATTGTTGGGCTAACTCTGTGAGTGTGTGAACATGGAAATCTGATAAGATCATGAAATGGAACCACTCGTCCTCCAGGTTGAGAAGGGCCAGTTAAGGTGGGATTGGCATCCAGTGAAGTGACCACTTGGGCACTCCCACAGGAGGTGTACCAGACTTGGCCAAATTGGTCTTGCTTGATAGAGTAAATGTGTTAGTTTGTGTGGAAACACTCTGTAGACTCCATGGTATGATCTGAGATTTGTTGCTGGTGATAGGGAAGTCTGCTCTGGCTTGCTTCCTTCAAGGCTCTCACTAGTGCAAGTGGTTTAAAAATGGAAAGATGTGTACAGTGTGATGTTTGTTAGTAGTTGCTAAATTACTTGTGTCAACCATTACATCACATTTACTTTTTCAGGCAGCACAAATAATGCATTCTATGTTTGTTGTCAGCTGAGTAACGTGGGTTATGGTAAGGGGAGCCTCCATCTGCACAACTATAGTGGGATGTTTAGGGGCAGGACAGATTTTTTTTAACATAGTTTTTATGCTGCATATTTATGAATTACCAGAGGAACCAGGTTCCTTGCCACTGGAGCAAAGACTTTTGTAGTCCTCTAATCCATTATGAAAAAACATTTTAAGTGTAGAGTTGAATTTGTTGCAAATTGTTTTGATTCCACCCCATAAAAACCCATCAGCATGGAATGCAAGCAGCCAAAGTCTTTATTATAACCAGCAAAAAGACAGCAGAATCTATGTGTAATAGTCTGTCCCCTGCTAAGCAAGATGCATTTGACCTTACTGTGCCATTAAAATGTCTTCCAGTTCGTAGAAGCTTTTTATTTTTGTTAGTTTCTACAGAGTTCTCTCATTCTAGGGAGGCCACATGTTTGTATACCATGAGATAACTCATTTCCTTAATAGCTACCTCCACCTTTTTAACAGGTAACTGTTTGTTAGCAATTTTAATAATTCTGAGGAGCATGTGGAGGAATGTTTAGGAAGCTCTAAATGTCCCTTTGTTTGAAATCTGTAGCCACTAGATGACTTTGGAAACAGTGGCTGCAGAAATCACTTTTGAGATGCATATCTTCCTTATGGAAACATGCTTTTATTCTGCATCTTGAACTTCTTCATAGACCCTGTTATTATCTTATTTGTTTAATTCATTTTAGGCATTATGAAACGAAATGGCCTCCATTTCAAACATCTCCTTATCCAGGTGTTGTGTCACCTGTTGCCATCTTGATTCAATGCCACTTTCATATTTTTTTCGACAGTCCTGCATGACTGTCACAGGTCCTCTTTCACACAATCCATCCATCTGTTTGCTGGATGCCCTCATCTTCTGTCATACACTTCCCCTGACAGTGTATGCTAGTTGATTCTAGCTTTGATCTCCTCATTCAGACTGCTCTTCTCCACCACCAACCTTCCCATTTACTTGCATTTGTACGTAAGTCTGTTCCACTATTTTCCCTTATGTCAGTTCAGCTTCCTCTGATTTTCCTCATTTTCTGCCATTACAGCTCTTATCTGTACTCTAAAAATTCCACAGAGGCACGGAGCTCAACCAACAGGATTTTATTCCAAAAACAAATACCGGCTCACCACTACTGACCTAGGTTTCGTCCCAAAGGACTTCTTCAGAGTGTGTTGAACCAGGCAACATATAAATACATTTCAATAATCCAATAAAAAAACCTAAACCAATTAAAATTACTCAACCACACCCAACTAAACCCAATTTAAAAAAACAACGAATACAAATTAAACTGGAACAATCGAGGAAAAGAAAAAGTGTGAATGGATGTAAAAAAAAGAAAAATGTATGTGAAAAAAATGAGTGAAAGAATAAATTAATATGAAAAAAATATATATATGTTATATCTGAATATATATTAAATATTGATAATAAATTGATGTTAAATATTCAAATACAAAACTCGATTGTTCCAGTTTAATTTGTATTCATTGTTTTTTTTAAATTGGGTTTAGTTGGGTGTGGTTGAGTAATTTTAATTGGTTTAGGTTTTTGTATTGGATTATTAAATTATTGAAATGTATTTATATGTTGCCTGGTTCAACACACTCTGAAGAAGTCCTTTGGGACGAAACCTAGGTCAGTAGTGGTGAGCCGGTATTTGTTTTTGGAATAAAATCCTGTTGGTTGAGCTCCGTGCCTCTGTGGAATTTTTACAGTTTTTGGTCGGTTCTTGGTTTTTGTTTCTTATCTGTACTCTGTTTCATCCCATGTGCCTTCATTTTTCCATTCATTTCCCCCTGCCCTTTGCTGAAGTTCTTACTCAGACTCTGCCTGTTATGCGACATTGTCTGTATAAAGCAACTTTGTTAATATGTCCACTCCAATCTGTTTGCTGATGTAGTCCATTATCCGTATGAACAGCAGTGGGCTCAGAGCTGAACCTTGATGCACACCCACAGGAAACCCCTGTGTGAGACCAAACACTGTTCATACTTGAGTTATATTGGGTTTTTATGCATAGTCTACACTAATTCTACCAATGTTAGTGGACTTCCTCCATCTCCAGACTTAAATATGCACTGTACAGAGAGGGTTACGATTGGGTTGTTGATCATAACCAAATTGTGTTCAAGACATGTATGCCAAGAAATACACATTGAGAGCAAATCTGTCACAGCATGGTACATGGTGCTCTCCCTTTGTGAAGCCATCCTGCTGTGAAGGCTACCACCTGTGAATGGTTTGGTGAACCTGATGCCCCCAGGCCATCCTTCAGCATTTCTGCCTCTCTTCTAAGGGATAGTGGCATTGTGTGCAGCCTGCTGCACCCCACTTACCCAGGATAGGTCCACCCATCATTTTTGAAAGTGGCATTAAGTGCCTGAGGCATTAGCCGAACTTCGATCGCCTGAGCCAGAACTTTATCCCTGTACATCACCTGTGCTGCCTGCACCCAACTCTGAATCCTTTCTGTTACTGCTGTGTGTCTGAGTTTCTCACCAAAGATATGCCTTAGAATAAATTTCATAGATGCAAGTCAGAAATGAACATGCAGAAAGTGCTGTTTATCCTTGGTACCCATGTAAGTGCTTCTGAGTGGCTCAAATGCCAGTCGGCATCCGGAAGAAGCATGTCAGACTTGTGCATCGAGTATTTGTTTAAGCTGTGCAATAGTCTGCCCAAGAAAGTCCGTAAATAATGCTGTCATACAGTGTGTAGGAATAACTTTACTTTTTTTGGGTACATTTCATCAGGTACTCGTTAGTTTATTCATATCTTGTTTCAACTCATTTGTAGGTCTTTCCAGACTTCTAGAGTTGTGTCCCAGAATCTGCCTATAAGTAAAAAGGCCACCGCCAGAGGTTGTTTTTTTTTCATATTAGTAACGTGTCTAGATTTCAAAGTCATTTTTCACTTATTGTAAATATTGTGAATTTTGCTATGAAGAAATTGAACATTTTTGCATATTTATCTAATGTGATAACTAAATTTATCTAAAGTGTTTTAATGTTTTTATTTTGGTGTCCGATATCAAATGCCTATTTTGTATGTAATATTTCCATGTCTGCGCACGTATCTACCTTAATGTATGCTAGTCATCTTCAAATGTACTATACATGGTAATGTCTGCTTTGTGTTTTCTGTTGTCTTGATCAGATGTATTCTATGGTGATTTTTTTTCATTATATGTTTGTTGTTTGTACCGGTCTTTGCTCTGCCTCTTGGGGTGTGGGTGTAAAGGTTCTTAGGACCAGTTCACCTGTCTGATTAACAAGCAGAACACAAGTAAATTAGAAACGATCCTCTGATGCCATTTGCTAAATGTTCACTTCACCAAATCAACTTCATTTTCAGGACTTTCTCTATTTTTATTTCAGTCATCACTTCCTCAGCTCTCAGAACAGTTAGACTGCACTTCATGTAAAATTCCCCTCTCTACTTCCTCCAGTCAGTCTCCGTCTTTAGCAATAAGAAAAAGCAGCAACTTTGAAAGAGAGAGAAAATCATGTTAAATTGTCGCACACAAAATCTGTACAGTAAAAAAAGTTTTCCCAAAATAACAGACTGTGGGGCAGTTGTCTGAACTTCGAGGTGATGGTGGTGTATTTGTCAGCTTTATAGATCTATGTGCAGAATTTGTTTTTCAGGTCTTTATGGTTAGTCCATTCTTGTGGCTTGCATTTTTAACTGATTTTTTTAAAGCATTGAAAATTGCTCATGTCCACAGCACTTCATACTAAGCAGGCAGTGGTCACATTGCCTTTTCCTACGTGGCATATGGCTGTTACTACACTCAGTGAAATGGGAGCAGAAGAAAAGTGCTGGATGTTCTCATGACAGTGACACAATGGGTGCTAGTCTTTATTGCAAGGTACTGATAGCAGTGTATGTTCACCATATTGTCTGCTGTTGCAGTAGTGATAGAAGAACTGATGATGTCTGGCTGGACTTCCAGAGTTTTGTACCCTTCACCATCCTGGCCAGGTGAACACTCTTGTCACCTGGACATCAGCATATCAGTGATGTAAGAGGGATTTCCATCCATGCTATCTTTGGTTCTTTCTTACCATATTAGGAGTGCAGATCGATGCATATTGTGGTAGCATTCATTATGTCAGTTCTGCATGGCTTTGAGTTTTCAGATAAGTACCCCTTTAAGATACTTTATCTCTTTGGTCTTACTATGTATGTTTACACCTTTTGAACTTTTTGGTTGTCAGCTACAGATAAAAGTTTCTAGGTGCACATTTTGTAGGAAACAGATCACACATAAAGTCTTTGTTTTATTTCCTTCTGTATATCAGTTTCTTAACCACTTGAGCTGGTTAAATGACCCTTTTCAGTCACATTCTGGGCTCATATGAGCAGACGTAAAATGTAACAGAAAGAGTACATGTACAAAACATTCTACAGAAATTTTGAGATTTATAAGTACTTACTGTATATGTATGTATATACACACACACGATACTCTTTGAGATTTGCTTACATGCTAAAATTTGATTTAATTTTTTTCAGTTTTAAGTTGTCAAGTACATTGGCCTTAGATAAGGTTGATAATAGAATGAGATAGGCTTCATGTGCTTTATGAGACGTTGTCACAAATTCCACAGCCAGTGTTTATTCTGTTTGAGGCCTGAGCTCTATGGTGCTAACTGCCCTCACTGTGATAATCTAAAATGTAGTAAAATAATGATGTTGATTCAGAGCGTCACCAATCTGCCTTCTTTCACAGTTCGGCATGGAGCCTGAAGCATGTCCCAGAGGTGGGGGAGTTCAGGGGTATAGCAAGAACATTCCATTTTGTACTTTCATACTCTTTTTACAGCCCCCAAACCCAGCAGGCATTTAAAAATGGACAATCTTTCAAAATGTAGCCTCCCAGCAGTTAGTAAATATATACATCATTTTCAGTGGTTCCCTGTAAAACTGCTAAAGTTATTTGCTTTTAGATTAGCAATTCTGTGTGTAACCTGTTGTTAGGGCTTTACTTTATACAGTGGTAGACATGATATAACCTGAAATGTTTCAGTGATCCAAAGGAAAGAAATGTGCTCAAGTATGCCTGGCTACACCCTTGGGATGTTATGACTTTACTAGTTTGGCTTTGCAGTATAGTTTAACTCGTTCCCTGCAATGGAACTCTGGACGTTTGCACTGTAACATCCAATGGGTTAAGCCTAAGTGTTTTTATAGAATGAAATTATGTCCTCACAATTCAAACAAATGTTCATATCTCTGAAACCAAGGGGGTTACTAAAGAGCTGCAAATGGTAAACTCTTCATCAGAAGCGATTTTTATAGTGGTTGTATTATTTAGGTTCTAGGTCTTGAACTGGATTTTAGAAGTCACAGTCAATACAGTAACTATTAAGTTTGTAATATTTTGTAAAAAAACTTAAATATCTCTGCAATAACTCAAGATGTACACATACTGTCAGCAGCATTTTGTTCCTCCAGGTGAGAGCTTTCATATGAGGGTAAGGAGTAATGCGTATGCTGTTTGGTTGTCAAGATATTTAGAAACATATGAAATTTATAGCAGTATAAATAAACATTATATGAACAATTATTATGTCTTTACCTGCACTAGAAAGAGGTCATATATCAGTACAGATGTCCTTCCATTTCACTGTTGCAGTATTCTTAAATTGAGGGATCCCTAGCCAAGGGCAGACCAACATCCGGCCAGTATACGAAAGCCTTTAGGTTGTTATTGAAGCACCGTAAGTCACATGTATGCTCCCCATGCAAGGTGTAGCGCATAGATGTGAGGTCTGGATGTATCATCCTCTAAACGTCTTTGCTGCCAGTCTGAATACCATCTTTGATCATCTGCCTGATCGCCTGAGTCACTATTGGTTACGTAGCCATTCAGATAAGTGCCCCATTGGGGGTTTTGACTTATCCTTTTTTTGCTTTTTGCATTTGTATTGTTGTGCAGTTTCATGTCATCCAGAAAGGATAAATGCCAGTGTGGGAGACAGATTCCCCATAAAGACCATCGTGAGCAGTGCTTGTTTTGTTTAGGAGTGTCTCAAGACCGTACATCCTGTGCCATTTGTCAGGCTTTTGTTTCTAAGACCTTCCATAGTCATCCTTCCTCTCTCACTATTTATCTTGAAAACCAGTGTCTAAAGCTTTTAGCGAAAGACACTATGTAGGGTACTTCCTGGTCTGAAGGTCAACCGTTTTTGAAGAAGGCAGCCAAAAAAGTCAGGTCAGATTCTTCGGCTGTGTCTCCTTCACCGGATGTCTCTCTTGAGGCTGGTTAAAGCCCAGAGGATCACCTGATTTCTGGGTTTGATTCCTCTGCCACGATAGATTTAGAGGCTGGCTTGGATCCAGCTTCTTGCATGTCCTCAGAAGCCTTGCATTCATCCACTTTGGATGCTCAGGGGGATCCGCAACTGTTATCACCGAAGGGCCTAGGGTGTTCCTCAGATACTGGTTAGGGAGGAAGTCCTGACTACAATTATTGAGTGTAATCTGGCATTGGAGCGTTCTACTTTTCATAATGCAGACATCCCTTTAAAAAAGAAGCAGAAGGCAAAACATATTTCTTCTGTTCCCAATGACCCTCAAAGTGAATGGGAGAATTTTACACAGGGCTTGTTCAATGCTCTTATGGCCCTGAAGCTCTCCTCGGGGGTCTCTGTCTCGGCTCCTCCCTGGTATTCTCCCCTCAAAAGGTCAAGGGATCAGGATTCCTCTGAAGAAGAAAATTCTGACAAGGAATCCCTAGCTTATTCTTCCAAGATTCCTTCCCCTTTGGATTGTGGTTCTGAGGAGCAAGAGTATGCTAGTCCTGAATCCCTTTTTGAGGAGATTTCTTTTGGGGATACCATTGTCAGGATGATGGAATTCTTTAAATGGGATTGTTCCCAAGTTTCTGAAGTGCAGAGGAGACATTATGAGCTCCTTCAAATGGAATCTCCTAGAGCATCTACTGTTCCTCCTGTTTTAACTGCTTTATTGGATGTCTTTGCTTCTGCATCTCAGGTCCTGGACTCTCAGCCCTCTGCTCCTAAAAAAAACAGATAGGTTTTATGACTGCAACTTCCTTTATAAATGTCCATCTGCTGACCCTTCAGTGGTTTCTTTGGCATTCAAGAAGCCTTCTAAATTACTGCCTTCTTCTAAACTTCTTCCTTCTGATAAAGATAGCAGGACTATAGAAAGGCTTCAGCCACCCTAGCCCTTTGGGCTGTTAATTATCAAACTCATATGACCAGATATGGTTTGACTGTCCTTTCTCAGGCTTGCCAGGTTATGTCTGACCTTCCTGTTAGGGGCTTCTTCTCAGGTAGCTTGCCATTCTTTAAGTATAGTTGTGATGCAGTAGATGCTTCCTCTAGTGCTTGCTGCTTCTGGCTGTGTTTTGATGAGATATACCTGGCTATGGCTTCAACCTGAAAGGCTAAGTTGATGGATGCTCCTCTGGACAAAAAATGTTTGTTTGCTGCTGCTGCTGATTTGTTCAAGTCCCTGTTGGAGAAAGGCAAGGACCTGAAACATAGTTTTGTTTCCCCAGTGCCAAAGTTCCAGAGAAACTATACTAATAAACCAGCCTTTGTTAGAAGGCAGTCTTGTCCTCCCCCTAAAGGCAAGAAGGGTGGTAGGAGGGTTCCCCCAGCTAAGTCTGCACAAACCTCTTCTGCTCAGATGCCTTCCTTTCCTGATAAACCAGGTTCTGTCTTGACTACCCAATTCTTCCCAGCTACATTCCTCTCTCACGTAGTCTTTCTGCGTCTCTTCCTGTCTGGTTATGCTTAATCAAGGATTCCTGGGTTCTTTCCATCATTTGCCAGGAGTATTTCATGGTTTGGAAATCCCCCCCCCCCTTATGGGCATTCCTCAGCCACTTCAGTACCAGGTGAACTATTTTCCAGACATGCTTCAGGGTCTTTTGATATTCAAGAGTTTACAGCTGCTCAAAGAGGGAAGGATTTTATTCCAGACTATTTTTGTTCCCCAGGAAAGAAGGCACTTGGAGACCCATTCTGGATCTTTCTCACCTGAATACATGTCTGAAGGTTACTTCCTTTCGAATATTGCCCCTCCAGAAGTTGTTCCCCTTTCTGCTTCCTCAGGCTTTTAATGGTTTCTCTAGATCTCAAGGATGCTTACTTCCAGATCCCTATTCATCCCCTTTGCTAGAAGTGTTTGCATTTCTGTGTTGCTTCCTGGCATTTTCAGTTCTCTGCTTTGCCCTTTGTCTTCTCTACTGTCCCAAGAGTATCCACCAAATGTCTACCTTCTGTCATTGCTTTTTGCAGGCTCAAAGCAGTCATGTATTTCCTTATTTAGTTGGCCTGCTTATTCAAACCACCTCTCCAGAGATTCTTTTACAGCACCTTCAGTGGGTCATCACTCTGTTGCAAAGCCTGGGGTTCATTGTAAATTTTCAAATGTCTTTCCTGTCCCCAGCTTGGGATTATGTTTTTTCTGGGATGCACAATCCAGACTATTCCTGTTCTAGCATCCCTTCCTCCTCCCAAGGCTTTGATTCTGAATTCCTTTTTTCAGTCCCTGCTTCCTCAGGCCATGATTTCAGCCAGGGAATTTCTAAGCGCTTTGGGCTTCATGGCACCTACCATCCCTATGCTTCCCTTCACCAAATTGCACATGAGAAAGCTTCTAAAGTCAATTTGGCTTCAGCATGCTCATCCTCTACAGTTTCCAATCCCCTCTTCTTTCTTGTCTCACGTTGGAATTTCAGTGGTGAGTTCACCAACTGACTTTGAGTCCAGGCCTTCCCTTTCAACCCCCACATCCCTTCTCAGGAGCTGTTCACAGATGCCTCAGACCAGGGGTTGGGCTAACTTCAAAAATTTAAAGGGACAGTCCCAGGGACTTTTTGCATTGATTCAGCCTTTGTTTACATTCCAGGTTTGCCTTTCTGAACATGCTCACGTTTGACTGATGGGTTGGGGAAAGAGTGCCTGAAGGAAGTTTCAAAGGTATTAGCCAAAGTCCACCTCAAATTGCAGATGTTCTTCGTGTTTCACTGTTGCAGTCATCACATTTGGGTTATCTGCTTGCAGTAGCCTTCAGTCGGCCTGATTAACAGTCTTGGGTCCTGCATCAGTTGCTGTCCCATCTTCCATGACGTCAGGTAGTCAGTGGTATAAAGCATGCAGCCAACGCCATTACATCAGTCTTTCTTGCTGTGCAGTGCCCGAAGCAGAAGCAGTTCACAAGTGCTGGTCAGCCGACTCCTGAAATTTTCGTTTTCGAGTTTCAGAACCGAAGACTTCAACTAAGCTAAGTAACCCATTGGGGAAATTTTTTCTTGCTCTAAACTGATGTTAGTAAAAGTCAGTAATTGTATTTCTTGTGGAAAGAAACTACCTCATAAAGATTTTCATTCATACTGTATTCCTTGCCTAGGCCCTGACCATGATGTACCTCGCTGTCTGTTTTGTGCCTTATTTAAACAACAAACTATTCGTCGTCGGTATATTTACTCTTCTAAATATTTTGGTACTTGGTTCAATTATCCAGATATGGCTTCGGTAAGCCACCTGACATTCTGAAAAAACGCAAAGATAAAGACAGAGACAGACCGCATAGGTCCAAAACTGCCGACGACGCTTCTCCTAAGCTAGTCGCCAGTTCACCGGTTCTCAGTGAGGCGCTGTCACAGCCCTTATACCCACTAGTTCAGATTCGCAGGCCTCTGCTGAGACCCATTCGGAGTATGCCGTGAGATGCTTCAACTGTGGAACCTGCGGATGTCTCTAACTTGGATGGGTCCAGAGCCACTGTGCAGGCACCGGCTTCTGAGGGTGTATTCAGGCCTACTGACTTGTATATTAAACCAACACCATCTTCTTCTTCTTCAAGGCCTAAAACTTGATCCATGCCTAGAAAACTGATGCCCAGACCGCATGGTCAGGCCTCTGTGCCTAACAAACAGATGATAAGAATCACTGAAGACCTCATTATTTTAATCAGGGAAAGCCAACCATCTCCCTCTAAGAGACCTAGGACTAAGTTTGCTTATAATTCTTCTGATCAGGATTCTGAAATTTCTGTTTCCTCTGATGACCAGGATTTACCCTCATCTACCTATGAGGATTCTGATGCAGAGGACTCTATTCCCTCTGCTTCCCCTCCAGAGGATTTCTCTTTTGGTGAAACCTTGCATACTCTTAGGGAGCATTTTCGCAGGGAAAGCCAGGATTACTCTGACTCTAAAAAGAGACTTAGGGATTTCTTACTCCTGCCCCAACACAGACCTTTAGCTATCCCCCCTGTACCGGACATGGTTGATTATCCATTTTCGGAATCTAGCTTGGCCCCTGACTCTTTACCTCCTGCTCCCAGAAAACCCGATAGATGTTACAGGGATATTCTTCGTGTTTCATTGTTACAGTCATTACATTTGGGTAATCTGCTGGCAGGTTGCCCTCAGTCGGCCTGAATTCCAAAGTCTTGGGTCCTGCGTCAGTTGCTGTCTCCTTTTCCATGACGTTAGGGGTATAAAACATGCAGCTGACACCATTTTCTTTAGTCTTTCTTGTCGCGCGGTGCTCGAAGCAGAAGCTTTTCGCAAGTGCCGGTCGGCCGACTACTGAAATATTCTAGTTCAAGTTTCAGAACCAAAGTCCTCACTAAAGCTAAGTACCCTGTTGGGGAAACTTTTTTCTTGCTTTTTACCGATGTCAGAAAAAGTTAATAATTGTATTACTTGTGGGAAGCAAATACCTCATAAGGATTTCCATTTATACTGTATTCCTTGCCTAGGCCCTGTTCACAACGTGCCTGGCTGTCGGTTTTGTGCTAGATTTAACCAACGCACTATTAAGCGTTGGTATATTTTTGCATCAAAGTATTTTGGAAACAGATTTAACTACCCAGAAATGTCGTCGGATAGCAATCTGACTACCACAGTACATAAAAAATGCAAAGAAAAGGACAGAGAAAGGCGGTCGAGATCCAAAACCGACGACGAAGCTTCTCCTAAGCCAGTCGCCGGTTCACCGGTACTCAGTGAGGTGCTTTTGCAGCCCCTGATACCCGCTACCTTTGAGTCGCAGGCCTCTACTGACACCCATGTGGAGTCCGGCATGCCGCAAGATTCTCGCAGTATTGGACCGACGGATGTATCTCCCTCGGATGGGTCCGGAGCCGCTGAGCAGGCACCGGCTTCTGAGGGTGTATTAAGACCTCAACATTTGTATATCAAACCAATGACTGCTGCAAAATCAAAGACAAAAGCAACTTCTAAAACTAAAAAAACGACGCCTGAGCCACGTGCACAGGTCTCTATGCCTAAAAACAGATGATCAAAATGGCTGAAGACCTTATTACCTTGATCAGGGGTACCCATCCCCCTCCAGATAATAGGTCTAGTCAAGACACTGATTATGAATCTTCAGATCAGGTTTCTATTTCTTCTGATTCCTCTTCTAATCAGGAATTATCTTTCCCTCCCTATGAGGATTCTGATGCTGAGGAGTCCATTCCATCTGCATCTCTTCCTAAGGATTATTCATTTGGAGAAACCTTGCATACTTTGAGGGAGCATTTTCACTGGGAGCGTCAAGACTTCTCAGAATCAAAAAAGAGGCTCAGGGATTTCCTTCTTCTCCCTCAGCACAAGCCTTTAGTCATTCCCTCTGTTTTAGACATTGTGGATGATGTGTTTTCGGAGTCAAGCTTGAACCCTGACTCCTTACCTCCGGCTCCCAGTAAGCCGGACAGTTATTACAGGGTCCCTGACTCATATAAATTTTTCTCACACCAAAGTTCCTGAAGTCCACAAATACCTCACTAAATTGTAAGCCCATCACGGCTCAAAAATACAGGAACCACGAAAGTACTGCAGTTGATTTCTTTTAATGTAAAAACATGCACCAACGATGACAATAATAGTTGAGCGCTTTCATCTAGTTAACTCTAGATTTCTTCAGAACGTCAATCAAGGTGTGTCATACACTATATAAAGTGTATGACACACCTTGATTGATGTTCTGAAGAAATCTAGAGTTACTAGATGAAAGCGCTCAACTATTATTGTCATCGTTGGTGCATGTTTTTACATTAAAAGAAATCAACTGCAGTACTTTCGTGGTTCCTGTATTTTTGAGCCGTGTTGGGCTTACAATTTAGTGTCATATAAATTTTTATTTGGAAACCCTACTGCTGATCCCGAAACTATTTCACAGGGTCCTAAGGGAGTTAAGGCCTCAACAGCAAAAAAATCCTACCCCCTCTGACAGAGATTCAAGGGCACTGGACAAATGGGGGGAAAAGGTTTATACAGCTGCAACCCTGGCAATCAGGGCCTTAAACTGTCAATTTCATATGCTTAAGTACCAACAACATGTTATGGGATTGCTGAAACAGAAAATTATGTTGATTTCAGAATGTGCAGAAAATAAAGAATTGCAGGAATTATTGTATGCAGCTGAACAAGTTGGAAAGCATACTTTGCAATGTGGTTTTGATTCTTTAGAGGCCTCCTTCAGGACCGCAGTTACAGGATCTGTGATTAGGAGGCATGCCTGGTTAAAGGAGCAAAATTTGCCTGATCATGTTAAAGCTAAATTGCTAGATGCACCTTTACAGCATGACTCTCTGTTTGGTATTAAGGCAGAAGAGGTTTTAAAGAAAATGGAAGACAAAGCCAAGTCTATGCAAACTGTTAGACTTCTTACAAGTGCAGCCACCAAGATTCAGTAGACACTGGCCTACAAAAAATTGGCCCTTTCCTGTGTCAGACAGAGCTCTAAGGGGCAAATCCAGATGCCCTAAAGGTTCCAGATACCAGGAGCAAGGCTCATACAGGTCAAGGCAATGGGGCACATCCACCTCCAAATCTGGAGGAGATAAAGTGGAAACCTACAGAAAGCAATCCCAATGACTTCCCTCTGCCTACCCCAAGCACTTATCTTTTGTCAGCACCCATAGGGGGAAAATTAGCACTTTTTGCTCAAAATTGGCAGTTAATAACCCAGGACAAGTGGGTACTAAACATCGTATCACAGGGATACAGATTCCATTTCCACACTCTGCCAATGGCAAATGGTTGGCCAGATCTGCCAAAAAATCAATGGGCAGAGGCACAGAAACAGGTTACATCCCTCATGGATATGGGGGCCATTCAGACAGCACCAGAACAGGAAAAAGGACAAGGTTTTTACTCAAGACTGTTCTTGGTGCCCAGAAATGACAAGGCCTGGCGGCCAATACTGGATTTATCGATTTTGAACACATACCTGTACATTCCAAAATTCAAAATGCTGACTTTGCAGCAGCTTCTGCTCATGCTGGGCAAGAAAGCTTGGCTGGTGACCTTAGACTTAAAAGAGGCATACCTGCATGTCCCAGTAAGACAGTCGTTCAGAAGATACCTCAGATTCAAGGCTGGCTTAATGCATTACCAATTCTCTGCACTGTCTTTTTGCCTATCTACTGCGCCCAGGGTCTTTACAAAGTGCCTGGCACCAGTAATTTCATTTTGCAGACAAAGAAGTATACAAATATATCCTTACTTGGACGACTCATTCAAGCAGAGAACAAGGATGCTCTTCTTCAACACCTGGCATTTTTGAAAAGGCTAACATGCCTAGGGTACACAATAAACAAAAAGAAATCACAACTGGTACCCTCTCAAACAATAACATTCCTGGGTGCAAGCTTGAATACAGCTGCCCAGATGGCTTACCTCGCGCCAGACAAACAAAGGCAACTGACTACTTACTTCAAACTGATGGCAACAAAAACCCAGTCTTCTGCAAGACAAATTCTGCAGGCTCTGGGCTTCATGGCATCCTGCATCCTGCTAATTCCATATGCAAGACTGCATATGAGGAAACTTCAGTGGTACCTAAAGGGTTTATGGAGTCAACATTCACACAGTCTGGAAACAATGATTCCTCTCATTCATTGTCTGCAACAGGAGTTTCTATGGTGGGCAAGGGCCTGTCCCCAAAACATGGGACAGTCCTTCACTCTACCCCTGCCAGCCAAACTGTAACAGACGCATCAGATTATGCCTGGGGACCCACATGGCAGGAAGATGCATTCAGGGCATATGGGCACCAAAGCAAATGCATCTACATATCAACCAGAAAGAGATGCTAGCTGTTCAAAATGCAAAATGCCCTAACAGCCTTCAAGGACTTACTTCATCCAGGACAACTACTGATAAAGACGAACAACACCACAGTCATGTGGTATATAAACAAGCAAGGGGGCACACTCATACCCCCTTGGCAGATTAGCCATGGCACTGTGGGACACAGCTTTGACCTACCAAATACATCTAAAAGCTCAATTCCTGCCAGGAAAACAAAACACTCTGGAAGACGATTTAAGCAGAAACCTTATGGATCCTCACGAGTGGAAACGAAATCCACAAGTCTTCAGCATGATAACAGAGAAATGGGGGAGCCCAGACATAGATCTATTTGCCTCTCCTCAAAATTATCAATTGAAAAGATTCTGCACAAGGACTTATCACAGACAAGCATGGAAAGTGGACACCCTATCCTTCAGTTTATGCCTCTCCACCTCTGCCTCTTCTACCCAAGGTCCTCCTAAGAGTCAGACAAGAGAAGCCAAAGATGATATTAATTGCCCCGGACTGGCCCCGCCAATACTGGTACCCAATTCTAAGGATCTTGTGTCAATACCCAGCTTGGACCTTGCCTCAAAGACCACAACTACTGTCCCAGCAAAACAATCAGATCCTGCACAATCAACTACAGACTCTGAACTTGGCAGCATGGCTAATCATGTAATCATACAAACGACACCTCTCAGTAAAGCTGTGATGGATGTCATTTTGGAAGCCAGAAGGCCTAGTACTAGAAAATCTTATGCTGACAAATGGAAGAGATTCTGTGCTTGGAATCAAGCACAAGGAACTGATACAGCAGAACCACATATTCCTCAGATATTACAATACTTAACTGAGATGCTTGACAAAGGCCTATCTTTCTCATCAATCAAAATCCATGCCTCTGCCATTTCGGCTCATTACAATACAGAGCCACCAATCTTTTCTCATCCTTTACTAAAGCAGTATCTTAGAGGAACCAAAAATTTAAGGCCTCCTAGAAGATCACTACTACCTGCATGGGACCTCAATTATGTGTTGGAAAAACTCACCCTGCCTCCATTTGAACCAGCTGCTACCGCTGACATAAAGTTCTTATCATGGAAGACAGCTCTGCTACTAGCAATTACTTCAGCAAGAAGAGTTTCAGAGCCACAGGCCCTCATGGCTGTAGAGCCTTTTATCATATTTCACCCAGACAGGGTGTCTCTGAGGACAAATCCTACTTTTATGTCTAAGGTGGTTTCCAGTGTGGTTCTTAACCAAACAATTCATCTGCCAACTTTTTATCCAAATCCACAGAACAAAGGGGAGAGAGTTCTGCATTCCTTGGACGTGCACAGACAGCTAAGATTCTACTTGAGCAGGACTAAAGCTCTAAGAAAGACTGAGCAATTACTAGTGTCATATGCTGCAGGATCAGAAGGAAAGGCTATTTCAAAGCAGACAATTTCAAAGTGGATAAGCCACTGCATCCGTTTCTGCTACTTACACCATGGTAAACCTGTGCCCAAGGGCATTCGGTCTCATTCCACCAGAGCTGCAGCTGCTTCAGCAGCTTTTCTCAGAGGAGTACCAACCAAAGACATTCTAGAGGCTGCTGCTTGGAGTTCTGTTCACACCTTTGCAAAGCATTACCATTTGCCTCTCTACTCTAAGTCCAGGGCAGGCTTTGCCACTGCAGTGCTGCAGGGCCTTATAGCCACACCTTATGCTGTTTAGCTCCAGCCTCCCAACCATAGCTTTGGGATTTTACCCAAATGTAATGAAAAACATAGTACAGTTGTGTACACTTATAAATGTAGATGTTCGAGTGTATTCACTGTTGCAGTCCAGGTTACCCTCGCGCCATCCCCCTGTCATTCTAAAGTTTATCTTTCCTTCTCTATCTTCTACAGCCTATGTGGTATATTTGCTTGTGGATGAAGGTAAAGTTTATATTGATGCATGTATATTTATATTTATATATATAATATTGCTACCTTTTTGTGGGCATCTGACATCAGGGCAAGGAAAACTAAAGAAAATGATGTCTGCTGCATGTTTTATACTCCTGATGACCTGATGTCATGGAAGAGGAGACAGCAACCAATGCAGGACCCAAGACTTTGGAATTCAGGCCGACTGAGGGCAACCTGCCAGCAGATTACCCAAATGTAATGACTGCAACAGTAAATACACCCAAACATCTGCATTTATGGTAAGTGTACACAACTGTACTTTCCTGACTCTCACAAGTTCCTTTTTAAAACTCCTACTGCGGATCCTGAGACCATTTCACAGGGACCCAAGGACATTAAGGCTACTACTGCCAAAAATCCTACCTCCTCTGATAGAGATTCCAGGGCGCTGGATAGATGGGGTAAAAAGGTATACACTTCTGCAAACTTGGCCATTAGGGCCTTAAACTGCCAGTTTCATATCTTAAAGTATCAGCAGCATATTATTGGATTGCTTAAAATTGATGTTGATTCTTGACTGTATTGAAAGTAAAGATTTACAGGATTTAATGCCTTCTGCTGAACAAGTTGGAAAACATACTTTGCAATGTGGTTTTGATTCACTAGAGGCATCTTGCAGGGCTGCTGTCACTGGGTCTGTACTTAGAAGGCATACTTGGCTTAAGGAGCAATCTTTGTCAGATCATGTTATAAAGCTAAATTGCTGGATGCCTCCTTAAACCAAGACTGCCTATTTGGCAACAAAACAGAAGAAGTACTTAATATGGAGGAAAAAGCTAAATCTATGCAAACTGTTAAAGATTTCCTGCAAGCACAGTCTCCCAGATTTAGGAGGCATTGGCCCTCTAAAAACTGTTCCTTTCCTGCCTCTTCCAAGCCTTCTCAGTCCAAACCTAGAACCAGCAGAACATCCAGGCTTCAGTCCCAAGGTACTCACAGGGCTAAGCAGTGGAGGGCTCCCACTTCCTATGGTAAACTTTCTCAATGACCTAACTTTAAATCTTCCAAGCCCTGTACAACTGACTATTCCCTTGGGGGGAAAGATTGCCTGGCAGGCAAAAAATTGGGAACTCATTACCCAGGACAAATGGGTTTTAAATGTAGTTTCCCAAGGATACAGATTCCACTTTCACTCCTTACCAACCCCAAACAGTTGGCCAGACCTGTCTCCAAATCAGTGGGCAGAGGCTGAAAAGCAAATTCTTGCTCTCTTAAGCATCAGAGCTATTCAACCTGTTTCAGAAGAGGAACGGGGACAGGGTTTCTACTCAAGACTTTTCTTGGTGCCCAGAAAAGACAACTCGTGGCATCCTATACTGGACCGCTCTATCCTAAACACTTTTTTGCCTATTACAAAATTCAAGATGCTAACGTTTCACCAGCTGCATCTTATGCTAGGCAAAGATGCCTGGTTGGCAACACTAGATTTAAAGGAAGCTTACCTGCACATCCCAATAAGGGAATCCTGCAGAAAATACCTATGCTTCAAAGCAAGCTACAGGCACTATCAGTTCTCTGCAGTGCCCTTTGGCTTATCTACTGCGCCCAGGGTATTCTAAAGTGCCTAGTTCCAGTCATTGCATTTTGCAGGCAAAGAAATATCCAAATATATCCATACCTGGACGATTGTCTAATTCAGGCAGAAAACCAGGACATACTACTGAATCATCTGGCGTTTGTACAGAAATTGCGAACTTCCCTGGAGTACACTATAAACAAAAAGAAATCACATCTGGTACCCTGCCAACAAACTGTATTCCTGGGAGCAAGCTTGAACACAACTTCCCACATGGCTTTTCTCACGCCAGAAAAACAAGTTCATTTGACAGCCTACTTCAAACTACTGGCCACAAAGACCCAGCTATCTCCAAGAAAAATGCTGCAAGCCCTGGGGTTCATGTCCTCCTGCATTCTACTAATTCCAAATGCAAGACTGCATATGAGGAAACTACAGTGGTATCTAAAAAGCATATGTTGTCAACATTCTCAGGATCTAGAAGCAATGATTCCTATCATTCTTTGTCTACAGATAGAGTTCCTTTGGTGGGCAGACACCTGTCACCAAAACAAGGGACTGCCATTCACTTTACCCCTGCCGCCCAAACCCTAACAACAGACACATCAGACTATGCATGGGGGGCCCCACTTGGCAGGGAAGTGCATTCAGGGCAAATGGAACCCAAGTCAAATGCACCTGCACATCAATCAGAAAGAAATGTTAGCTGTACAGAATGGTCTGACAGCCTTCAAGGACCACATCCTTCCAGGACAATTAATGGTAAAGACGGACAACACCACTGTTATGTGGTACATAAACAAGTGGGGGGAACCCACTCATACCCTCTCTGCAGACTAGCCATGGCTCTGTGGAACACAACCTTGAGCTACCAAGTGCATCTACAGGCTCAAATCCTGCCAGGAAAGCTAAACACACTGGCAGACGACCTATGCAGAAATCTCATGGACCCACACGAGTGGAAACTGGAACCAAAGATATTCAGCATGTTGAAAAACAAATGGGGGAGACCAGATATAGACCTGTTTGCCTCCCCCCAGAACTACCAATTGAAAAAAATCTGCACAAGGACCCCCCAACAAACACGCTTGGAAAGTGGATGCCCTGTCCTTCACCTGTAAAAACCAAAATCAGTTTATGCCTTTCCACCTCTGCCTCTCCTCTCCAAGGTACTACTAAAAATCAAACAGGACAAACCAAGAACGATACCAATTGCACCAGACTGGCCACACCAACACTGGTACCCCCTTTTGCGCAGTGTGTCACTGCTGGCACCATGGCATCGGCCTCAGATCCCTGTCCTGCTGTCACAGCAGGAGGGCCAGATTCTGCACCCACAGCTTCAAACCCTGAACCTGGCAGCCTGGCTAATTACCTGATCTCTCCGTTACCTACCCTTAGTAAGCAAGTGTTGGATGTCATTCTGGAGGCAAGGAGGCCTAGTACTAGAAAATCCTTTGCTGAAAAATGGAAACGATTCTGTTCCTGGAACCAAACTCAGGGGATGGGCACAGCCACTCCCAATTTACCTCAGATTCTTCAATACTTAACTGAGATGCTGCACAAGGGCCTTTCCTTTTCCTCCATCAAAATTCATGCCTCAGCCATTTCAGCTCATTACAACACAGACCCACCCCTCTTCTCTCATCCACTGGTGAAGCAGTTCCTCAGAGGGGCTTTAAACGTAAGACCACCCAGGAGAGACCCTACTCCAGCCTGGGACCTAACTTTGTATTGGAAAAACTCACTCTATCTCCTTTTGAGCCAGCTGCAAATGCAGAGTTGAAATTCTTTCTTGGAAAACAGCCTTTCTTTTAGCCATCACTTCAGCTAGAAGAGTGTGTGAATTACAGGCCCACATGGCAGTGGAGCCTTTCACCATTTTTCATGCAGATAGGATGTCCCTCAGGACCAATCCCTCCTTCATGCCCAAGGTGGTATCCAGCGTGGCCCTTAATCAGTCCATTCATTTGCCAACCTTCTTTTCTATCCACAGAACAAAGGGGAGCAAATTCTGCACTTCTTAGATGTGCACATACAACTTAGATTTTATTTGTACATGACTAAACCTCTCAGGAAAACTGAACAACTGCTAGTTGCATTTGCTGCAGGGGCAGAGGGGAAGGCCATTTCAAAGCAAACCATTTCTAAATGGATAGGCCATTGCATTAATTTGCCTGCCTCACAGGGGATTAGACCACATTCAACCAGAGCTGCATCTACCTCTACAGCCTTTCTCAGAGGTGAAGCTGCTACCTGGTGTTCTGTACATACCTTCACCAAGCATTACCATTTGCCAATTTTCTCTAAATCCAGAGCTGGCTTTGCCACTGCAGTCTTGCAGGACCTTATAGCTGGTCCTAATGCTATCTAATTTCCTCCTCCCATCCTTAGCTTTGAGAATCTACCCAAATGTGATGACTGCAACAGTGAAACACGAAGAACATAGTACAGTTGTGTACACTTACTGCAAATGTAGATGTTCGAATGTATTCACTGTTGCAGTCCTAGTTACCTTCCCTCCAACCCCCTGACTTCTATTGGCTGTACCTCTAATCTTGCTTGCTATGTTTAAAGCTTTTTGGTGTATTTGCTTTTTTGTTGGAGGTGTAACCTTTATATATGTATATATATATATATATATATATATATATATATATATATATATATATATGTAATTGCTTCCCATTATGGGGGCACCTGACATCTGGGGCAAGGAAAACTGATGTAATGGCGTTGGCTGCATGCTTTATACCCCTGACTACCTGACGTCATGGAAGATGGGACAGCAACCGACGCAGGACCCAAGATTTTGTTAATCAGGCCGACTGAGGGCTACTGCAAGCAGATAACCCAAATGTGATGACTGCAACAGTGAATACACTCGAACATCTACATTTGTGGTAAGTGAACACAACTGTACTTTGTGCTGATAACAGCTGTCCCATTGAGCCATTCATTAGTTTAGTCTATGCATTTTACCTATTGAGAAAAGTAGCCTTTCATGCATTTTATGACCTGACTACTGCTGCTACTCTAGAAAGCACATTAGTAATGCAAGGCTTTTGAAACATTAGTAAACAGAGTTTTTTGTTTCTTTCATTTCATATGGCCATCGACAACAATTTTATGACACGGTTTCTACCTATAGAAAGCATCTGAGTCAGACATGTTTTACTATATTCTGATTTTTGTATACTAGCCTGGTGTAGTGACTTTCTGACCTGCAAGCAGTTCCGTAGAAAGCAAGTGTGTGATCGAAGGTTGGTGCATTAATAGACATACTCTTTTGTTCCTTTTTCAGATTCTAGTTTGATATGTGCTGATTTCTGAAATACTGCTAGACAAATACACTATTTTTTATGAGCGGGCTGCTTGTACATTTCTAGAAGCATGAGTGATGCAAAATTTAAAAATTAGTACACACTGATGTCCCTTTTCCCTGGCACAGCTTTCTTTATTTTAAATATGAGCTGAGAGCTGGGGGCATAGTTCCCAAATCCAATGCAACTCGAGAGGAACACAAATCCAAAGATTAGTTTATCCTGGGAACTGAAACATATCTGGAACTGTGGATTTATAGGCTATTTAAAAGTAAAATGACACTGTGGGTGGGAATGAAAGTGACGTGTCGAAGTGGGCGTAACTTCTGTCAGCTTAACTCGGACCCTAATTTTAAACACTGGGATTGTCCCTTTAAAGGTGCAAGGCCTTTGGTCTCCTTAGCAGCAGAAGGACTATATCACTATCAAGGAGATGACAGCTCTTCTGTTGGCCATCACTACCTTTCATCCTCTATTTTCTCCAGGGCCCCTAAAGTTATTTACAGACATGTGATGTGGTATGTCAGTAAATGAGGTGGGGGTGGGGCTAAGATTCTGTCTGCTTTGCAAATTGACCTCCAGGTTTGGGAGTTAGCGATTCAGTACCAAGTCACACTTCAGCAGTCTACATTCCTTCAAATTGGAATTTTGTGGCAGACTCCGTGAGCAGGTCCATAACACAATCTCATGAGTGAATACTTCACAGGGATGTGTTTCTTGACATTATCCATCAGTGGGGTATTCATCAAGTAGATCTCTTTGCCTCCCCTCTGATCAGGCAGCTTCCTCTATTTTGTGTGCCATGTCCTCTAGCCTGGTAGGTGGATACCCTGCCTTTTTCGTGGAAAGGGATGTTTCTTTAAGCCTTCCCTCCCTTCACCTTCCTCTCATTCCAAAAGTCCTGTGCAAGATAAAACAGGATGCTCCCAAAATCTTGCTGGAGACTCCCTTTTGGCTCAGACAGCATTGGTTCCCTCTTCTTCTGCATTTATCTAGAGGCATTCATCCCAGGTTACCTGACAGGGTAGATTTCACACAAGACATGAGATCTCTCATCCATCTTCACCTGTTTACTGTTCAGCTGACACTGTGCATGATAGGATTTTGATTCCCTATAGGCACCTTTTTTCTGAGGATGTGCTTCCGGTTCTGCAGGAGGCCAGGAAACCCACTACTAGGAAATCGTACTTGTCCAAATGGAAGACATTTTCTTTTTGTTGTATTTCTCGTAACATGGACCCACTTGCTGTGAATGCTTGGTTCTTTCTTATTTGTGCGAATTGCTTAATGCTGGGTTGGCATACTCTTCTATTAATGCCCACCTCTTAGGTATTTCTGCTTGTCTGCCGTTAACTCCTTTGGCCACTAGGTTTGAGGCCAAGCAGTTTCTTAAAGTTATCCTTCATATCAGACCTCCCAGGAAGCCTGTGCCTCCTTCCTGGATCTTAATTTTGTTTTGGCGAAATTTACTCAGGCTGCTTTTGAGCCTGCAGCTTCACCATCCTTACAGCATTGTTCTTGGAAGACTGTTCTTTTGTTAGCCCTTAATTCTGCTAGATGAGTGTCTGAGCTACAAGACATTATAGCTGATGTTCTTCGTGTTTCTCTATTGCAGTCATTACATTTGGGTAATCTGCTGGCAGGTTGCCCTCAGTTGGCTTGAATAAAAAAGTCTTGGGTCCTGCGTCGGTTGCCATCTCCTCTTCCATGACGTCAGATCATCAGGAGTATAAAACATGCAGCCGACGCCATTTTATTCAGTCTTTCTTGCTGTGCGGTGCCCGAAGCAGAAGCATTTTGCAAGTGCCGGTTGGCCGACTCCTGAAATTTTCATATTGAAGTTTCAGAACCGAGGTCTTCGAACTAAAGCTTAGTACCCCATTGTGGAAACATTTTCTTGCTCCTTACAGATGTCAGTAAAAGTTAATAATTGCATTACTTGTGGGAAGCAAATACCTCATAAGGATTTTCATTTGTACTGTATTCCTTGCCTAGGCCCAGATCACAATGTGCCTTGCTGTCGATTTTGTGCTAGGTTTAACCAACGCACTATTAAGCATCGGTATATTTTTGCTTCTAAATATTTTGGTTCAAGATTTAATTATCCTGACATGTCGTCGGTTTGTAATCTGACTACCGGAGTTCACAAAAAACACACAAAAAAAAAGACAGACCACCGAGGTCCAAAACCAACGATGAAGCTTCTCGTAAGCCAGTCGCCGATATTCAGTGAGGCACTTTCGCAGCCCCTGATACCCGCTACTTTTGAGTCTCGGGTCTCTACCTAGACCCATTCAGAGTCCGGTATGCCACGAGATTCTCAGGGTATTGAACCCGTGGATGTCTCCCCCTTAGATGGGTCCGGAGCCATTGAGCAGGCACTGGCTTCTGAGGGTGTTTTCAGACCTCAACATTTTTATATCAGACCGATGCCAGCCTCAAAAACATCTTCTATGTCTAAAAAACTGATGCATGAGCCATGTGGTCAGGCCCCTGTGCCTAAAAAACAGATGGTCAAAATGGCAGAGGATTTAATTACCTTGATCAGGGGTTCCCAAACCCCTCTGCTAAGAGGCCTAGGCAAGGCACTGATTATGAATCTTCAGATCAGGTTTCCATTTCTTCTGATTCCTCTTCTGATCAGGAATTTTCTATTCCACCCTATGAGGATTCTGATGCAGAGGAATCCATCCCGTCTGCATCTCCTCCTGAGAATTACTCTTTTGGAGAGACTTTGCATACTTTAAGGGAACATTTTCACTGGGAGAGTCAGGATTTCTCTGAATCAAAAAAGAGGCTTAGGGATTTCTTTCTTCTTCCTCAGCATAGGCCTTTGGCAATACCTCCTGTATTAGACATTGTTGATGATGTGTTCTCGGAATTAAGCATGGCTCCTGATTCCCTGCCTCCGGCTCCTAGTAAGCCAGACAGATATTACAGGGTTCCTGACTCCCACAAATTTATTTTTAAAAATCCTGCTGCTGATCCTGAAACTATTTCTCAGGGTCCCAAGGGTGTTAAGGCCTCTACAGCCAAGAATCCTACCACTTCTGATAGAGATTCCAGGGCGCTGGATAGATGGGGTAAGAAGGTTTATATGTCTGCAACCTTGGCAATCAGGGCTTTAAACTGCCAGTTTCATATGCTTAAATATCAACAGCATGCTATGGGCTTACTGAAACAGAAAATGATGTTGATTTCTGATTGTGTGGAAAATAAAGAGTTACAGGATTTATTGCATTCAGCAGAACAAGTTGGAAAGCATACTTTGCAATGTGGTTTTGATTCCTTGGAGGCCTCTTGTAGGGCCGCCGTTACTGGATCTGTGATTAGAAGGCATGCCTGGCTCGAGGAGCAAAATCTGCCTGATCATGTTAAAGCTAAATTGTTGGATGCCCCTTTGCAGCATGATACTCTGTTTGGTAATAAGGCAGAAGAGGTTTTAAAGAAAACGGAACACAAAGCTAAATCTATGCAAACTGTAAAAGATTTCTTGCAAGTGCAGCCACCCAGGTGCAGTAGACTAGTAGATAGTTCTGGAGGAAACAAAGCACACCCCTACAGTAAGCAGTCTCAATGACTTTCCTCTACCATCAAGCCCCCTTGGGGGGAAAACTACTAGCAATTCATGCACAAAATTGGCAGTTAATTACCCAGGACAAGTGGGTATTAAACATAGTATCCCACGGGTACAGATTTCATTTCCATACTTTACCAATTCCAAAAGGATGGCCGGATCTGCCACAAAACCAGTGGGCAGAGGCCCAGAAACAAGTCATGTCCCTCATCGATATGGGAGCTATTCAACTAGTACCAGAAAAGTAAAAAGACAAGGTTTTTATTCAAGACTTTTCCTGGTACCCAGAAAAGACCATTCATAGAGTTCAGTACTGGACTTCGATTTTGAACACGTTCCTGGACATTCCAGAATTCAAAATGCTGACTTTACAACAGCTACTGCCTATGCTAGGCAGGAATGCTTGGTTAGTAACTCTAGACTTAAAAGAGGCATACCTGCATATCCCAATAAGGGAATCGTGCAGAAGATACCTCCGCTTCAAGGCAGGTTTTTTGCATTACCAATTATCTGCACTGCCCTTTGGCTTATCTACTGCGCCCAGGGTCTTTACAAATTGCCTGGCACCAGTGATTGCATTCTGCAGACAAAGAAGCATACAAATTTATCCTTATTTGGACGATTGTCTCATTCCAGCAGAGAACAAGGACATTCTTCTTCAACATCTGGCGTTTGTAAAAAGACTTCTAGCATGCCTAGGGTACACCATAAACGAAAAGAAATCACAACTGGTACCCTCTCAAATAATTGCATTCCTGGGTGCAAGCTTGAATACAACTGCCCAGATGGCTTACCTCACACCAGGCAAACAAAGGCAACTGACAACATACTTCAAACAAATGACATAAAAAACCCAGTTATCTGCAAGACAAATTCTGCAGGCTTTGGGGTTCATGGCATCCTGCATTCTACTAATTCCATATGTGAGACTGCATATGGTAACTTCAATGGTACCTAAAATGTTTATGGAGTCAGCATTGTCGTAGTCTGGAAACATTGATTCCTCTCATTCCCTACCTACAACAGGAGTTTCTTTGGTGGGGAGAGACATGTCACCAAAACAAGGGACTGTCATTCACTCTACCCCCTGCCACCCAAACCCTAACTACAGACGCATCAGACTATGCTTGGGGGGCCCACCTGGCTGGGAGATGCATACAGGGCAAATGGAGCCCAAACCAATGCATCTACATATCAACCAGAAAGAGATGCTAGCTGTTCAGAATGCTCTGACAGCCTTCAAGGACTTACTTCATCCAGGACAACTACTGATAAAGACGGCAACACCACAGTTATGTGGTACATAAACATGAAGGGGGGTACACATTCCTACCCCCTTTGTAGACTAGCCATGGCCTTGTGGAACACAGCCTTGACTTACCAAATACATCTTCAAGCTCAATTCCTGCCAGGAAAACAAAATACTCTGGCAGACGACCTAAGCAGAAATCTTATGGACCCGCATGAATGGAAACTGTATCCACAAATCTTCAGCATGTTAACACAGAAATGGGGGAGCCCAGACATAGTTCTATTTGCCTCTCCCCAAAATTATCAGTTGGAAAAATTCTGCACAAGAACTCCTCACTAAAAAGCATGGAAAGTGGATGCCCTATCCTTCAGCTGGAAAAACCTATCTGTCTATGCCTTTACCCCTCTGCCTCTACTCTCCAAGGTCTTACTAAAAGTCAGACAGGAAAAAAAAAATGATCCTAGTTGCTCCAGACTGGCCTCACCAGCACTGGTACCCACTTCTAAGGAATATGTCTCAGCTTCCTCCATGGTACTTGCCTCAAATACCTCATCTACTGTCTCAGCAGAATGATCAAATTCTGCACACTCCGCTCCAAACTCTGAATCTTGCAGCATGGCTGTTCAACTAATTATTCAAACAACACCTCTCAGTAAATCTGTGGTGGATGTCATTTTGGAAGCCAGAAGGCCTAGTGCTAGAAAATCTTATGCTGATAAATGGAAGAGATTCTGTGCTTGGAACCAAGCACAAGGAACAGACACAGCAAAGCCCAATATTCCTAAGATTTTACAATATTTGACTGAGATGCTTGAGAAGGGCCTATCTTTTTCTTCAATAAAAATCCATGCCTCTGCCATCTCTGCTCATTACAACACAGCGCCTCCTCTCCTTTCTCATCCTCTGCTTAAACAGTATCTTAGAGGAGCCAAAAATTTAAGACCTCCCAGAAGATCACCAACTCCTGCATGGGACCTCAATTTTCTGCTGGAAAAACTCACCCTGCCTCCTTTAGAACCAGCAGCTACTGCGGATATAAAATTTATATCTTGGAAAACAGCTTTTCTCTTGGCAGTCTCTTCAGCAAGAAGGGTTTCAGAACTACAGGCTTTCATGGCAGTGGAGCCTTTTATTATATTTTACCCGGACAGGGTGTCCCTCAGGACCAATCCTTCTTTTATGCCTAAGGTGGTATCCAGCATGGCTCTTAACCAGACCATTCACCTGCCAACATTTTACCCAAATCCGCAGAACAAGGGGGAGCGGATTCTGCATTCATTGGATGTACACAGACAACTAAGATTCTACTTAAACAGGACCAAATCTCTAAGAAAGTCTGAGCAACTACTGGTAGCATTTGCTGCAGGGTCAGAGGGGAAGGCTATATCAAAGCAGACTATTTCTAAGTGGATAAGCCACTGCATTCATTTCTGCTGCTTGCACCATGGTAAACATGTGCCCAAGGGGATCAGATCACATTCCACCAGGGCTGCCTCTACTTCAGCAGCTTTTCTCAGAGGGGTTCTAACCAAAGACATTCTAGAAGCTGCTACTTGGAGCTCTTTTCATACCTTCACAAAGCATTATCATTTGCCTCTCTTCTCCAAATCCAGGGCAGGCTTTGCCACTGCAGTTCTGCAGGGCCTTATAGCCACTCCTAATGCTGTTCAGTTCCATCCTCCCATCCATATCTTTGGGATTCTACCCAAATGTAATGACTGCAACAGTGAAACACGAAGAACATAGTACAGTTGTGTACACTTAACCATAAATGTAGATGTTAGAGTGTATTCACTGTTGCAGTCCGGGTTACCCACCTGCCATCCCCCTTTCTATATCTTTTCTTTCCTTCACTATACACAAAAGCCTTCGTGGTGTATTTGCTTTTAGATGAAGGTAAAGTTTATGTTTCTAAAAGTGCAATTATATATATATTTACTGTTTATATATATATATATATATATATATATATATATATATATATATATATATATTTTTTTTTTTTTTTGCTCTCCGTTTGGGGGGGCACCTGACATCTGAGGACATCAAGAAAAACTGAATAAAATGCTGTCGGCTGCATGTTTTATACCCCTGACGACCTGACATCATGGAAGAGGAGATAGCAACCGACGCAGATCCCAAGACTTTGTTATTCAGGCCGACTGAGGGCACCCTGCCACCAGATTACCCAAATGTAATAACTGCAACAGTGAATACACTCGAACATCTACATTTATGGTAAGTGTTCACAACTGTACTTTCCTCCTTTTTTAGTTTTTCGTAGGGACAGTGTGCCTCTTCTCACTAATCCTTCTTTTATGCCTGAGGTAGTGAATGAGTTGTCTCTTAATCAGTCTATTAATTTGCCCACATTTTTCCTGTCTCTGCAATCTGTTAGTGAGAAGGTGTTGCATACTTTGGATGTGCATAGGCAACTAAGATTTTATTTGAACAAAACTAAATATTTTAGAAAATCTTATCAGCTTTTTGTTTCTTTTCATCCTAGATCATTACGTTTGGCAGTTTCCAAGCAGACTGTTTCCTCTTGGATTTCTAAAGCCATTTATTTTTGTTCTTATGGTAAGCAACCTTCCTTATGTCGTTAAAACTCACTCTACTAGGGCCGTGTCTTCTTCTGGTGCTTTTTTCAAGGTTTTAGATACTAATTCTCTCCTTGAGGCAGCTACCTGGTCTTTGGTGCATACTTTTACCAAGCATTACACGTTGGATGTCATATCCAGGCCAAGAGCTGGTTTTGCTAAGGCCATTCTTCATTGGTTCCTATAAGGCTCTCTTGGCTCTTCCTCCTCCCTGTCTTCTTCCCGAGCTTTTGCACTCTCCCTCGTGTTAAGAATACTGACTGCAGCAGAGAAACGGAAAGACATAGCACAGTTGTGTAAAATCTTACCATAACAGATGTCCTTCCCTTCACTGTTGCAGTATTCGCTCCCTCCCTCCTCCCCCTAGACTTTTGTCCCTCTGGATGTGTATATTACCCTGGTATCCTAGGGCTGGGTTCCTCCTGGGAGCTGTCAGTTTTGAGGATAATACATCTGGATGTCATCTTTATGCCTCAATACCTTGCATGGGGAGCATGCGTGTGACATACGGCATATCAATAACAACCTAAAGGCTTTGGTATACTGGCCAGATGTCATGCCAACCTTGGCAGGGGATCCATCACGTTAAGAATACTGGAACAGTGAAGAGAAGGACATTGTCTGTTATAGTAAGGTTTTACACAGCTGTACTTTCTGTTTGCTATTGTGTAAGCTTTAAAATAAAATATTTTAATCCTTTATATGTAGCATTGTTTTGGAATTTTTAACGCAAATATGAACACGCAGTATTAAAATGACTAAAATCATAAGATTTTGTTACTGTTAGACTTTGCTTTATTCTCCTTATGGAAATTGCACTTGAAATCTAGTTGCATCATATAGAGTAAGCAGTCCTAATCCATAATTAAGAATTCCATATGCTGGCACCCTTTGCAGGACATATAATACAGCCTTAAGTGAAGTAACAGCATTAACAGCTGAAGGAAGAGTAAGCAATATGATTGCCACTTAGTGCTAAGATGGCTGCAGCTGGTTGGATGCTGAGCTATAACTAAATAAGTAGGAAGCCTACAGTGTGAACCATTGACCGTCTATGATGGAACATAATTAACCAAGGGCAGTTGTATGCTGGAGACAAATGGCCTAAAAGGAAGCAGGTAACAGCATCTGTTAGTGCTTGGGGGCAAGCTTGCAGCATGCAGAAAACAGTGGTCGTGCAACCAGATTAAAAGGTCAACTGCATAGAAAACTGGCTGATGGCAGGCAGAGTTTGGGATTAGAGTAGGTGGGCAAGGTAAGCGGTATAAATTTAATCCCAGTACATAAGCAAGAGAGGTGGATAGAAGAAAAATAAAACTGATGGGGCAGCAGTACTGTATTTAATTTAAAATTAAGTGGTATTTAAAAGTTCAAAGAGCACATGCTGGCTTTTATCTTCTCATTCAGAATCGCAGAGTAACAAAAACAAGATTCAGTTAGATAAGTACCCAGCATGCCTGCAGCACAAGTAAGACCCGAAACATACTACTTTTACATATAGTGTTGATAGTGGGAATGGATATATAACATAGCACTACTTAAAAATGCACTTAATTCAGAGCCTCAGTTGCTCTGTCAAGGAAGATGGATGGATGAATGAATGCAGAAGGGTCGAAGGGAAGGGTTGTGTGAGCTGTCACACTCATGGTACTCAGTAACAGCTATGTAAGAAAGACCTCAAAATAACAAGATAGGTACTGATAAAATGTGGCCTTGGAAAGAGTCCTCTGAACTTTTGTTCTACTGCACCTGGTTCATTTGTATCAAAGTGAAGAGACAGGTGTTCTTCATATTTTATTTTATTTTATTTTACATTTGTTAACCGGGCTAGTCTGGCTGGATACATGTCCATTTTCAGCAGAGGCCCGAGGAGAAAAGCTCCACTATCAGACTAAGACACTAAAGATTAGGAAGTAACTAATAAACAAACAATAACATAATGAACTAAGGCAAAATACAAATGCATATACAGTTTTTGTGGACTAGTCTGAGTAGATGACAAACAAAGTTCAGACAAGGGGCTGAGGAGAATAAGCTCCAGTATTACAAAATACAAATTAAAGTTAAAAAAATATCAACTAGTAACTAGTCATGACAACAAAATCAGGTATTGGCAAAACTGGTTATTGTATAGTGTTAAATATGCAGGTTGCTAGAGAAACAGGTATGTAATGTAGTTAAAGTTAAGGAAAAGGGAGAAAATATAGTAAACAGAAAGAGGAAAAAGTACAGTAACTGTTTGGTACAAGTATTATGGACTTAGTAAGTCAAGGGAGTAGCCAGTTGGAGAAGGAGAGGGGGAAACAAAGATACTGATGAAATGTAAAGGTAGTAGTATTATAGGAGCTCAGCTAAAAGAAGCAAGAGACAGAAAAGAAAAAAACAGAAGGTCAGAGGGGACAAACAGAAATTTGAAAAAGAGTGAAGGTACAAAAAAGGGGGCTATGGGAAACAGTGTAATTTAGAACAGGAGTGCATAAGTACACAAGAGCAGACTAGAGTGATTAATAAGGTTGCTGAGGTAGCCAGTTGGAAAAGGAGAGGGGGAAACAAAGATATTGATGAAATGCAGAGGTAGCAGTATTATAGGAGCTCAGCTAAAAGAAGCAGGAGACAGAAATCAAACAGAAGGTCAGAGGGGGATGCAAACAGAAATTTGAAAAAAGAGTGATGGTACAAAAAAAGGGGGCTATGGAAGTCAGTGTAAGTTAGTACAGGAGTGCAAAAGTACACAGGAGCAGAGTAGAGTGAGTAACAAGGTTGCTGAGTTTAGTCGGGATTGGAGCAGGGACATAGCCAATGAATTAGTAGGTGAGTTTTCATGTGTTTTTGAAAAGGTGACATGAGCCTAGGGAGGTCAGGTCTGCTGGAAGTTTATTCCAGTAAGAACCGATAGTGTTTGCAAATAATGAATCCCTGATTTATTATGAGATTTCAATGTGGTAACTAGAAGCTTGTTGGCTGATCTGAGTGTAGTGAGATTTTTATAAGGAGTGATTATTTTGTTTAGTATGGGTGTGTTGGAGGGATAATGTAGAATTTTAAAAGTGATGATCAGTTGTTGTAGGAGTATTAGGTTTGGAAGTTCAAGCCAGTTTAATTTCTTTAAGTTAAGACAGTGATGAGTTTGGAATGGAGAGCCAGTGGCAAATCTGGCTATACTGTGGTAGGCATTATTTAGTTTCTTCAGATTAGCTTTAGATATGTTGACAAAGGAAGGAGAGGCATACAGTAATGTAGAAATAAGGTGAGTTTGGCGAGAGCCACTCGGGAAGTAGCTGTAAGAAAGGGCTTAAGTCTGTACAGGGCACCAATCTTTTATTGACTGTCTTGATAGTTAAATCAATGTGATAGTCAAAATTTAGCTGATTGTCTATGGTGACACCTAGCAGTTTGGTGCAATAGTCAGGTTTGATGATAGTGCCATTACAGGATGCAATGGAAAAAGTAATTGGGGTGGATTTAAAGGTTGGGGTGAAGAGTAGTAGTTTTGTTTTTTTGGGATTTAGGAGGAGACAGATGTGTTGAAACCATTTTTCTGCTGCAGTGAAGACCAATTGGGTGGCAGAGTGGAGTTCTGCTGGGGAAGAAGCAGAGCAGATGAGAGTGGAATCATCTGCATACTGTATACAAGTGGATGTCGGAGGAAGTGGGCAGGTTATTTATGAAAATAGAGAAAAGTAGGGACCTAGGATGGATCCTTGTGGAACGCATTGTGACTGGGAGTTGAGAGGATAGATGGCTATCCCAGAGGACAGCTTGTTTTCTATTAGTCAAGTATGAGTCGAACCATTGTAAAGCTTTTGAATCCAGTGAGAGGGATTTTAAGGTATCAAGGAGAAGTCTATGGTTGACCATATCAAATGCTTTTGAGAGGTCCAAGAATAGTGCAGAGGAGAACAGGTTGTTATTACGGTTTTTATTGATAGTGTCAGTGAAGGAGAGAAGGGCGGTTGAAGTACTGTGGTGTGGTCTAAAACCATGTTGAGAGTCCACAAGCAAGTTGTTATTCAAGAGATAATGTAGAAGTTGATGGTGAATGCAGCGTTCCATTATTTTGGATAGAGGAGATAGAAGGGCAATAGGTCGAAAATTGGAGAGTTCATTGGAGTTTCCTCCTTTATGGAGGGGAATAATATGGGAGATTTTCCAGCAGGATGGGATTTTGGATTCAGTTATAGTTCTGTTTATTAAGATGGAGACTGGGTAGGCTATTTCAGTTGCAGCTAGTTGTAGATATTCGGCTGGAAGTTTGTCAGCAGAAGGGGTGCAGGGTTTGAGTTTAGATAGTAGTTTACGTATGTAGGTAGTTGAGACGGTATTAAACTTTAGCATGTGGGTACTGTTTTGAGTGGGGGTAAATTGGAGGGATGGGGGGGGAGTCATGGTGCTTGCAAGAGAGGTGACAGTTTGAGAGAAGAAGTTGTTGAAAGTGTTGGCTATTATGTTAGGTTGGGTTTGTGCTAAGCTAGCTGGGGTAGGTGTTTTGGTGTTGCCTGGATGGAGTAGTTTGTTTATTCCTGACCAAAATTGTTTTGGGTTTTGATTTTGGTTTTGTTGATATTGAGAGTGGTAGTTTTTCTTATCCAAGACGAGCAAGACGACCAGTTGCAGAAAACAATCAGGCAAGAAGAGAGAAACAGGAGTAAAGGTAAAGGTGAGTTCAACAGTAGAGAGTCTGAGTAGATTGTATGATAAGTGGGGAGTAAGTGAAATAGTACTGGGTAGGATAGAGGAGTTGCTCGTGAGAGAAATAGCAAGATGCAGTGGTAATCTATGACCAGGAATGACAATAGGAATTGCAGTGGGATACCCGGAGGAATATGATAGTAGGATTCGTGACAAGAAGGGCGCCACCTAGTGGCCAGGTTAGGAAGGAATATCAGACAGAGCAAGCAGGGGGTTTACCAAGAATAAAGAACAAGAGATAGGGTAGAGAGAGTGGATTATAAGGACAAAAGGCAAAAAATGGAGGGAAGGAGAGGGGATCAAAGTGGCTAAAATGGAGGGGGGGGCTGCTGATATTGATTTTGTTTTAGGAGTTGCCTTCTACCACCCTGTTGTGTCATGTCCTTAATATTTAACCTCTCGTTTCATTTAAAGCAGTTTATGCAAAGTCACTGCCATCTGGTTCATGCCGTGTCCTAGAGTGACAGGAGTTAGGTAATTTTCTTGGGCGAGTCTGTCAGTCTTGTCAACTTTTGCACAATCAGTTCACAAGCCAATGTCATTACCTTCTTACTTTTAGGAGTATCCAGAGCCAAAGTTACTAGCATACTACCCCCCCCACACACACACACACCCACACACTGCCAGGAGTGAGTATGTTAATTAGGGATACTGTAGCGTGTGCTGTGCCACCCTGATTTGTGGTGTTTAGCATGTAGCTGGTCATGAGCACTAGAGCAAAAGGCCTGTTTGTATCTTTCCTACCCTGCCCTGGAGTCTAAGGCTGCTGTTAGTGTCTGTACACTCCACCCCTGGTTTGTAGTCCCTTTGTAGCATGTGCATATTTATGAGATGCCACATTGTGTATAAGGCTGGCAGCAGTTTACATGTGACTGCATCTTTGGGTCTGGGGGGAGGGGTCTGAAGCGTCTGTTAAACTCTTCATAGTAATGAAGCTTGACAGAATTGTTACGCAGACGTTTTTCATTAATAATAGTATGCCAAATAGTGGTGTGTGTAAATAGCTGTGACAGCAAACAACTATCCAAATGTTTAAAACAATCATCTTTGGTGGAATGTAGCAGTGGCTGACTAGCACTAGCAAACACTGGTTAGAATGAGATGACAAGACTGAGGATGACTTGTTCTAACTGGGTTTGTGTCTTGGTAGTACAGTTTTAGTAATGTAGGCTGCTGGGGGGGGCAGTCTTCTGTAGAGTTAACACTCGTTCGGATGATTGCAGTTTTATATTGGCCTTAGATGGAAGCACGAAGGTGCCACAGCTAGAAACAAGAGTGGCTACCCGTGTCATTAGACTGTAAATGTGGTAAAAGAAACAGGAAAAAGTCAGTTCTGCTGGACATGCTTTCCAAGACCTTCAGTAGCTTTCATGTGTTCTCACCTCTTCATTGATGCACCAAGACTTGTACAAGGAGAATTAACAAGCTTTATGTGTTTACTTGAAGGGAAGGGGCAACCTCATGGAAGCATTCAGATATCTCAGGGAAACTGCCAAAATCCAAGGTAACATTTTTCAGAAGAATTGGATGCTCCAGAATGGGAGGGTTATAGTTTAAAAAACAGAGGGACAATGGCCCTCAGATAATGAGCAACATTTTTTTTCCTTCACATAATGAACTGTGGAAGCATATAAAGTTTAATATAATTAAAAACAGCACCAATTGCCTTGTGCTTTACAGATTCAAAATATGCTTAGGGTCAGTAGGAGAGACATAAAACCATCACAGGCTGTGCTGTAGGATGATTAATGGGGAGTTAGAAAATGCAGAGTTTATACTTTGCTTCCACAGGTTTCCCACTGCCACTTCAGGCTAACAACAAAACAGAATAGTGGGGAAGAGCAGTGTCGCTTAAGATAGCATGAAAACATTGTTTTCAATGTATGTAGCAATTCTGCTGTTAATATTCATTATTTCCTGTTAGCATCTACATCTTGGGGTACAAAATCCCTCTTGATAGTTAAAGCTATTTAACAGCATCCTGTAGAAACAGGGTATTAATTTAGCTATATCTCGTCCACTTGGATAAATTAATTTAGAGATTAGATGGGCCATGAAGGGTTTACCTGCTGGTAGATCCAGTTTGTTTTGTGTTTTCCTGTGTGCCTGTAGCACAGTAATAGTTATATGTTGTATGTGTGTGTTTGGGGTAGCACTGGGAATAATGAGGTTTGGAATGTCAAAATTTGTAATTACATAGAAGAAACAACAACGTTTTAACTCCCGGACTTGCCCACCCCCCTTTTGCAGGACACGTTACTGCTTGTTTCTGGGTTCAACAGAGTAGTAGGAAGTTTTGAGATTTGGTCATTTTCATGGTTGTAGGTTTTCAGAGTACACAGTTTCAGTGTTTCTTCTTCATGATTGTGAGTTTCGAAGTTCTAAGCCGTGATCTCGCAATACTAAACTGTGTTTGTGTGTGAATAAGTACACACACACAACATAAGTAAACATAACTTTCTAAATGAATATCAAGAGATTTTTTTATCTGAATTAAGCTGGATTTTTGATCAGTGTATAGGTGACACAGCCTGTTAG